>NC_133622.1:250107001-250326721 GCF_048593235.1 Sminthopsis crassicaudata
AGTCCACATTCTGTGGTTCTCCTCCCAGCTGCAACATTCCCTATTCTAAGAACACCCCCCCACCCCGCTCAAACTCTAATCCTAAGTCCGTATTTTAAGAATCCTCCTAAGTGCTGCCATCATGGATTCTAAGGGCCCTTCCCAGTTCTGATATTCTGTGTTCTAAATCAGGGGTTCTCAAACTATGGCAAGGCAAACGGGCTGAGGGGCGGAGACAGAGTGGGAGCCTTTGTTTTTACTCTATTCCGGGCTCCCACAGTCTGAAGGACAGGGAACTGGCCCCCTGTTTACAAAGTTTGAGTTCCACTGGTTCTGTTTTCTTTCCAATTCCCAATTTTGACAATCACTGTTCTAAAAGCCCTCCTGGCTCTGACATGCTGTGCCCCCTGCTCTGATGCTCTGTATTCTCAGCCTCTCCCCTCCAGTTCTAACTCTAACCCTAATTCTGTATTTAAGGACCCTCCAAGTTCTGCCATCCTGGATTCTAAGAGCCCTTCCCAGTTCTGATATTCTACTTTCCAGAAGAACTTGCCAGTTCTAATGTTCTGAATTCCAAGGTTCCTCCCAGTTTTGACATTCACTGCTCTAAAAGCCCCCTGGCTCTGACATGCTGTGCCCCCCGCTCTGATGCTCTGTATTCTAAGGGCCCTCCCAGCTCTGACATTCTCCGCTCAGTTGTCCAAGGTCCCTTGCCGGCTGGCAATCTCTATTCCATTTGAGAGGGAGGAAAGCTGGGCAATGCTCCGTCTCCAGGGGGAGGAGGCTGAGGCCCCGGATTGTACAGGAAAGGTTTGGGGGAGCCCTGAGGCAGTGGGGAGCTGACCCTTTGGTCCTTCGCTTTGAGCTCCTACCTCCAGTGCTAGTGTGTGGCCATAGGCATCAGGGCAGGGGAAGGGAGTGCTGGGTGGCACCTGCGTGCCATCCACAGCTTGGATGAGGAGGGTGTGACTCAGCAGGCCGGGCGAGCTACAGGGCGGTTCTCCACCTGGGCTTGTGAAGGTGGCAGCGGCGCGGCGGCGGAGAGCCTGGGTGGAATGGGGAGACAACCCTCGGGCTTGTTCACCACCTCCACCCACCGGGCTTATTCTCCACCCACCGGAAAGACTGAAATCAGGGCAAGGAGCAGGGAAAAGTGGGTGACACTTCGGAAGCCCTTTCAGACTCGGTGTCCCTAACCCAGGAGCCTCCAAGCAAGCATCGATGTTTCCCCAGGAGGACAGGGAGCCGGTGGCAAGCTCTGCTGAACACCTGGGTTCCCTGCGTCCTGCCCCCTGGAGAATATGCTGGAGAGGCAGAGGCAGCCCCCGGTGCTTCTGAGAGGCTCAGCTTCCCAGCACCTGCTCCCCTCTCTTGGTCCTGGCCTCCCACCTGGTCAGGCCCTGCCCTGCTCCCCACTTCCTCTCACCCATCCTGCCCCCCAGACTAGGAAGTCCCGCTCAAGAGATCCTGGCTCTCTCTGTCCTCCTGGCACCTTGATGGCAACCAAGATGGCCGTGGTGTGGACCAAGGGGATGGTTACCCTGAACGCTGCCATTTTCATGACTGCAACTCCTACAGAGCCATTGGGGGAGGCGAGAACTATTATTCTGCTTGACCCGAAAGAGAAGGAGTCAGTAAGAATCATTTAGGCTCAACTCAAGCCATCAGGCATGACCTGGGAAGGGCCCTGAGCTACAAAGACAAGGACCAGACAGAGCCGCCCTCCGGGTGCTTCTATTCCACCGGGAGAAGGACGGACAACATGGCAAGCACTTAGAAGAGGGAAAGCGCTGACAACTTGGAGGGAGAAGGTGGGAGCCAGAGAGCTTTCCCAGGAGGTGACCCTTCCTTCCGCTGATCCTGGAATGAGGGGCCAGCAATACAAGAGGTGAAGTCGGAGAGACCCGACACACAATGAGGGATGGAGATGGAGGTGAAACCCTCCTACAAGGACAAGGGGAGCTAGGGCTCGGAAGGCCAAACAGAGGAGTCGGTCCTCCTCCTAAAGCCAATAGGCAGCCAGGAAAAAGCAGGAGAACCAAGGGGTTAAATTCAGGCTTTAAGAAAATCACTGGATGAAAAAAAAGAAAAAAAGGAAATAAAAACAGAAACAAAATTGATGGACTTGGGGCTTTTCAACAACAAGGTGTTTCAGGCCAGTTCCAATAGACTTGTGATGGAGAGAGCCTCCTGCCCCCAGAGAGGGACTACGGAGACTGGAAGTGAGTCAAAGCTCAGGATTCTCACCTTTTTGTTATGATGGCTGTTTGTTTGTTTGCTCGTTTTTTCCCCTTTTGATCTGACTTTTCTTGTGCAACATGATGAATAGGGAAATACGTTTAGAAAAATTGCTCATGTTTAACCTATATTGGATTGCTCACTGTCTGTGGGAGGGGCGGAGGGAGGGAGGGAGAAAAAATTGGGAACCCCGAGGTTTTGCAAAGGTGAATGTTGGAAACTGTCTTGACATGAATTTGGGGGAGGGGGGAAAGCTATTAAAAAAAATCAAATCCCTTGGGCAGCTGGTTTTGGAGATTAGGTTGGAGATGGAAGAGGATGGAAGGGTCCAGGCCAGAGGTGAGGAGAGAATGGGACTGGGCTGTAAGAGGTGACCAATATGGTGCCTCCAGAGAGGCATAAAAATACAGGAACACAGGACACAGAGGGAGAGACACAATGGCCACGTGAGCATGAAGTGACTGTGGCAAAGTTTCAAAGAACACACCCCCAAAGGAGAGATCAAAAAGACCCCTCCCCTAACGTGGGGGGCTGTGGGGACGGAGCAGTGAATGCAACGTTAGATTTTTGGCTAGGTCAGTCAGGTTTTGCTGAAATGCTTTTATCTTCTTCCATTTTTTTTTCTAAAAACAAATCTTGTTTATAAGGAACGGCCCTCTGGAATGGAGTGCTGGCGAATCTGAGCAGTGAAAAAGCAAAATAGCCATCAAAAGCTCTTTTTAAAAGAAAATTTTAGCAGCTGACTGGATGGAAGGCAAGGGGCAAAAGAGAAGAAGACCCCAAGAATAATACCAAGGTTTGAACTTGGGTGGCCAGAAGTTTATGCCTTTGACAGAACCGGGGAAGGAGGAGCTCAGCGAAAAGGAAAATGGCTCCGTTCTGGAGCGGGGAAGCACGAGCTGCCTGGGGGGACCTCTGGGGGAGCGGCCGGCCGGCCGCTGGAGGCCCAGGTGGAGCTCAGGAGAGAGCTGAAGGCTGGATATAGAAATCTGGGATCTTCTGGAGATATCTCTGGAGAGCAGATGAGATCACCCAGAGAAAGGCAAAGAGAGGGGCCTCTACCAGCCCGGAGCTACGCCTGGGCCAGCAGGCAGCAAACGTGAGTGCCCATTCCACAATGGGCAGGGGGCTTCCGCCCCCCTCCCAGAGCCAGCCGAGCTTCGAGATCCGGCCAGCGAGCCCACGCGGACACCTTGAGCGCTCTGGGGCCTGGTCCCCTGCACACGGTCCCTGCCAGCCGCGGGCCTGGGCCGCTAGTGCCAGATGGTGGAGCTTCCCTCTCAGGGGCTCCTGCCTTGCTCCTGGCCAGCCTGGGCCCTGGTGTGATCTTGGGCACGGGCCCCGTGGCACCTTCCAAGGGAAAGGCAGTGGGGGCACTCTGCCATCCTGGGCCGGCCTCCCCTGCCTGCCACGTGACTTAGAACAAGGAAGTCAGGCAGGCTTCCCCTTTGGCCCCAGCGCAAGGGTCCCCTCCCCTCTGGTGGGGGGGCTTGGGAAGGAACCTCCCAGAACCAAAACTCTTCTTTTTCAAAGGAGGAAATGGACGCTCAGAGAAGTTGGGGCTTGCATAAGGTTGAATTAGTGGCAGAATGGGATTTGAACACAGGATCCGTCCCCAAGCCCCCTCTCTTGGTCTCCCTCACAGTATGGACCAAGGAGCCAGAAGCCCCCAATGACTCTGGCTCCCCGAGGCTACAGAGATTCTGAGGAGGCCCCCAAGGCTAGGCCCCCGGAGGCCCAAGGCCGCCAGGACACTGTACCCTTCACAGCCTCCTTGCCTCCCCTCTCTACAGACCCCACTGCTCCCTCTGCCAGCAGGCCCCCTCCTCCTGCCTCGGTCTCCCCAGAGGGAGCTCTGCTGGGAGGCTGCTCCAAATCCAGGCCTCCCCACATTTCTGGGTCCCGGGGTGGCTGGAGCAGAGGCTGCCAAGCCAATGGCCACCCTGGGTCCGGCAAGCAGGGCCGGCGGCCGCGGGGGCCCGAGCTTTGTTTCTCTCTCTTCCCCCCTCCTCCTCTCTGCCAGGTCCCACCACCCGAGCGGCCCAGCCAGAGGAGATCCCTGCGAGCATCCGCTCCCGCGCCGTCCAGAGAGCTGACGAGCCGGGGTCCCCTAGACTCAGGGGGAGAATCCCTCCGGGAGGGCCTCGGTTTCCACATGCCACAATCTCTGGCCAGTCCCGGACGGGCTCTCAAGGACTCCCCTGACAGCCCCACTACCTGGCAATGCCGGGCCTCCCAAGGCCCTTCCTGCCCGGATGGAGCAGAGGGGCGGGGACCCCAGGAGAAACCTGCGCTTCCTGTCCCGCCTTTCAGAAGGCTCAGGGCAGTGCAGCCTAATGAGCCCACTCCCCTCCTCCTCTCCCTCTCCCTGCTCCCCCACAGGGAATCCCCGGGCCCAGCAGGGAGCGCCGGCTGAGGGAGGAGGGGGCCTTCCAGTCTCGGGGCCACAAACAAGCACAGCGAGGAGATCCCCGGGACCCGACTCCCCCAGGCACTGTAACCGTTTGCCTCAGTTTCCCCATCTGTAAAACACCTAACCCTGTCTCTCTGCAGGTAGTTGTAAAGAGGCCATGAGATCACATTTGTAGAATCACTTAGAAAGTACTTGGCGCATAGTAGGTGCTCTTATTCCTTCCCTTCCACATGTTCTAAGGTCCCTGCTGGCTCTGACTGTCACGTGAGTGATCTCGGGAGGATCCGTTTTTTCCCCTGCACAAGGAGGGATTGGGTCCACGTGGCCTCTGGGGCCCCGGCTGTCCCGACGCCCCCCCAGGGGGGACAGACCAGAGGCGCTCCGAGGGCACAGGCTGCCCAGACCCTCGACCCGCTCAGGCTCTCAATGAGCAGGTGATGGTGGGGAAGGTAGAAGGATTAAGGGGGCGGTGGGAAGGGGAGTCTGCCCACACACACGGGCACTCCTCCCCAGGAGCAGCGTCTGGCAGGTCTAGAGAGGCAAGGCACTGGAGGGAGGGGACGCCAAGGCCCAGGAGGAAGGCAAGCACAGGGACCTCCAAGTGACCCGAGGGTGCCTGGGCACAGGGACCGCCCGTGCCGGCTTAGGGGGGGCACGCCCTGGGGCTCTGTGAGGGGCTCACAGGAGTATGGAGAGAGGGAGACTGGAACTGGGGGGCTGCAGGGGAAATGGGGGGCAATGTGACGGGAGTGGGGAGAGCGACCAGCAGCACCCTGGAGAAAGGTTCAAGAGTTACCCAAAGCCCTGACCTCTCTCTTGTAAAGTTTTTGAGGCCTTTCACCTATATCACCTCACACAAGGTTCTTGTCAACTCTGTGAAGGAGGGGGTTAAGCCCTTTTACAAATAAGGAAACTAGGGACAGCTGGGCGGCACCCGGAAGTCAAGAGGACCCCAGACACTTAACACTTCCCAACTGTGTGACCCTGGGCCAGTCACTTAACCCCAACTGCCTCAGGGAAAAACAAAAGTTCAGATAGGGAAACCAAGGCTCGGGAGACTTGCCCAGGACCACTCAGCTAATGAACGTCTGAGGCAAACCTTTGTCATTTCAAGGTCAGTGCTCTGTCCACCATCCCACACTGCCAGCGTGGACCTAGCTTGAAAGGCCCTTGGGTCTATGGGCCTCAGTTTCCCCACTGGTGAAATGGAAGCGGGAAAGAGTAGACCAGATTGTCTCCAAGGCCCCTTCCAATTGTAGGCCTGTGATCCTATGACTGGGCATGTATGGGTAGGGTGGAGGGAGGAGAGGGAGAGAGAGGGAGAAAGAAGGGGAGGGAAAGAGACAGACAGAGATAGAGAGACAGAGAGACAGAGACAGAGAAATGGAGACAAAGAAACAGTGAAGACAGATAGAGAGACAGAGACAGAAAGAGACAGAGACAGAGACAGAGAAACAGTGAACAGAGACAGAGAGAGGGAGACAGAGACAGAGAGGGAGAGGAATCAGCCTGGCCATGTTGGGGTGCGGTTCTCAGGAAAGCCGTGTTGGGAAACACAGGCTGCTTGTGAACGTGCCGTGGGGCTGCCTGCGACTGGAGTAAAGTGTTGCTGGCATGTGTGCAGCTGACTCAGGCTGTGAGCATGTGTGTGCGCCGAGGACGGGCGTCGGTGGGCTTGCGGGGGGCTTGTCCTGCACGAACCACGGGTGGGGGGGTCGGTGCTGAGGGGTCAAGCGTGACCCTGAGGAGGTCATTTGACCTCCCTGAGACTCAATTTCCCCATTTAATAAGAAAAGGAGAGCGGATTTGACAACCTCTGGGATATCTTCCAGCTCAAAAATCTATGATCTCATGACCTTGTTTTATAAAATGAGGAGACAGAGAGAAAAGAGAAAAAGAAGAGAAAGGAAGGGGAGGGGAAAAGAGAGAGAAAATGTGAGAGAATGACAGAGAGAAAGAGAGGGAGACAGAGAGGCAGAGACAGACAGAGACAGAGACAAGAGAGACAGAGAGAGAGAGAGAAAGAAAAAGGGACAGAGACAGAGAGAGACAGAGACAGAGACAAGAGAGACAGAGAGAGACAGAGAAAGAAAAAGGGACAGAGACAGAGAGAGACAGAGACAGAGACAAGAGAGACAGAGAGAAAGAAAAAGGGACAGAGACAGAGAGAGACAGAGACAAGAGAGACAGAGAGAGAGAGAGAAAGAAAAAGGGACAGAGACAGAGAGAGACAGAGACAAGAGAGACAGAGAGAGAGAGAGAAAGAAAAAGGGACAGAGACAGAGAGAGACAGAGACAGAGACAAGAGAGACAGAGAGAGAAAAAGGGACAGAGACAGAGAGAGACAGAGACAAGAGAGACAGAAAGAGAGAGAGAAAGAAAAAGGGACAGAGACAGAGAGAGACAGAGACAAGAGAGACAGAGAGAGAGAGAGAGAAAGAAAAAGGGACAGAGACAGAGACAAGAGAGACAGAGAGAGAGAGAGAAAGAAAAAGGGACAGAGACAGAGACAGAGACAAGAGAGACAGAGAGAGAGAGAGAAAGAAAAAGGGACAGAGACAGAGAGAGAGAGAGAAAGAAAAAGGGACAGAGACAGAGAGAGACAGAGAGAGAGAGAGAAAGAAAAAGGGACAGAGACAGAGAGAGACAGAGACAAGAGAGACAGAGAGAGAGAGAAAGAAAAAGGGACAGAGACAGAGAGAGACAGAGAGAGAGAGAGAAAGAAAAAGGGACAGAGGCAGAGAGAGACAGAGACAAAGGAAGACAGAGACAGACAAGAGAGGCAGAGAAAGAAAAAGGGACAGAGACAGAGACAGAGAGAGGAGAGGGCATGTTGTGCCCGGGGCAGCCTCTGCCAGAGGAGCCCTCGGTGTGGACACTGGCTTTTAGTTTTCTGTGGTCTGCGGAGATGTGTGGAGGGACGGGGTGGGGGGGAAGTAGAGAAAAAGGAACAAGCATGTATTAAGCACCTACTATGTGCCAGGAAGGCACTAAGCTGGGCACACATCTCATCTGATCCTTGCAACAACTTTGGGAAGTCCGGGCTATAATTACCACCATTTCATGGTTGTGGAAACTGAGGCAGGCACGTTAAGCACTCGCTGAGGCTCACCCAGCTGGCAAGAGTCCCGCTCCAGCTTCCCCTCCCCCAGCAGTGAGCGGGGTGGGAGAGGGCCAGGACCCCAAGGGCTGGGGGATGTCTGGGGGACACAGAGTCCAGCCCACAGGTGTGCTCAACAAAACTGCAGCTCGTGGGGGGGGGCCGGGGACGGCCGGGTGCGTCTGAGCCCGGGGTCTGTGGGTGTGAGTGGGTGTGAGTGTGCCCGGGAGCCGGGCACCTGTGGGAGGCCGCCGTGTCTGGGCGAGTGTGGGCGGCGAGCAAGAGGAGGAGGATACACAGGTGTGTGCGGGAGCAAGGGAAGAAAGGGAGCGTGGAGGTGGGCGTCTGGGGGCGGGGCCGATCCGTGTCACTGGGTGGGGGGAGCTGCGGGGGAGGGGCTGCAGCCCCCCGAGATCCAGGAGCCAGCCCTCAGCCCGAGCCCCACCCCCTGGGAGCGCCCCCCTCTGCCCCGGTTTTTTTCGGGGATACCTCAGCCGGCAGCCAGCGGCCTTCGCTCCCCTTGTCCACAGCGAGAAGCTGATTCTCCCGCCCTCCCTCCCCCAGGTTCCACGGCCCCTCCAGCTCGGACCTGAAAGCAACCCTGCCCAGCAAGAGCCGGGGGAGGGGGCTGGGCACGCCACCGACCCCCCCCCCTTCCCTCCGTGTCTGTGTCTCTCTCACACACAGAAATACAGAGACAGAGAGGGAGACAGGGACAGAGACAGAGACAGAGACAGACAGAGACAGAGACAGGGGGGGAGGGGGCTGGGCACGCCACCGACCCCCCCCTTCTCTCCGTGTCTGTGTCTCTCTGACACACAGAAATACAGAGACAGAGAGAGACAGAGACAGAGAGACAGGGACAGACAGAGACAGAGGGGGGGAGAGGGCGGACAGAGAGGAAGAGATGGAGGGAGATGGAAGGAGGGAGAAGAGAAGTCCTGAGCCGTAGAAGATGGGAGTCAATGAAACAGGGGCCAGCCCCCTCCCGACAAAAAATAAACCAATATCTCCAGGCCCTAATGTGGGAAAGCTAGGGGGAGGGGCGCGCGGAGGGGGAGGGGCGCGCGGAGGGGGAGGGGCGGGGCCGCAGAAAAGCCGAGCTCTCTGAGGCAGCAGGCCTGAGTTCCCCCTTCCCGAGGCCGTGACGGCCGTGGCAGCCCGGGGAAGAGTGGGAGGTAGACCCGGCCCTCAGAACTGTGGACCGTGGGAACTCTGAGGCTGGGGGCCCCCGGCGCTCCCCGATGAGGACCCGGGCACCCCCGCCCCCTCCCTGCGCCTCGGCCGCTGCGGGCGCCCACCCTCGGAAGAGGCCCCTTCCAGCCCTTCTTAACTCCCCCCTCCCGGAGGCAGAGCGGGGCCGCCCCCCGAAAAGCCAGATCTGCCCCCACGGCTCCCCGGGACCCTCCTCGGAAGGCGGGAGCGCGGCGCGGGCGCTGCCTCCTCCTCTCCTTCCTGTGGCCAGAGCCTCCGCCGCCGCCGCCCCCAGGCCCCCCCTCCCCGGCCCCCAGCGCTCCCTCTCCGGCCAGCCCGACCCCGGGCCCCGTCCCCCCTCGTCGCCCCGCTCCAGCCCTCCTCCCCCCCGGCCACGAGCTCCCTTCCCTTCTCCCCGTCTTGCCCGGTCTCAGCCTCAGTCCTTCCCCGCTCCCCGCCCGGGAGACACCCCAACTCCTGGCGGTAACCTCCCCTTCTCCTCCCCGCCCCCCAGCTCTCCTCCACTTACTCCCAGGCCACCCCGGGCTGGAGGCAGCGATTTCCCCTTCTCCTTCTCCCCTCCCCTCCATGACAGTCTCTCCTCCCTTCCCACTAATCCCGCTCCTCTCCGGCTTCTCCTCTGCAGACCCTTCAGAAGACAACGGCCCCTGCTCCCCTCCCCCTCCGGGCACTGCCACAAGCGGGGAGGGGGCGAAGATTGGGGGGGGGTCCTCTACGGCTCCAACATCCGGCACCCCAACCAGCTCCAGGGAGAATCCTCCAAACCAGCCCCCCATCCATGGCCTCTCAATAAAGCATCCGCTCCACAGACCCCCCCCCATCACCTCAAGCCCAGCCCCTCCCATTCAGGCGCTCCCCCCTCCCAGTCTTCTTCCAAATCGCCAACCTTCCTGACCCCCTCAGCCCCACCCCCTCTCACAAACGCGCCCCCCCCCGCGCTGCTCCCCCGCCCCCGCAGTCGAGACCCCGGCCTCTCCCACCACCACCATTCCCCCCCCCCCCGCCGCCCTCCGTGCTCTCGCGCCTCCCCCTCCCCTCCCCCTCTCGGGCCCCCGCCCCTCTCCGCCGCAGCCCCCCCCATACCTGGCTCTGGGGGTGCCGGAGGCCCTGAGGCCACCCCGTCCCGGGCGGACTGGCTGGCTGGCGGGGGGTGGGGATGGGGGGGCAGGGAGAGCCTGGAGCCGGGAGCTGGCGCGTGCTTCCCCTCTCCTTCCCTCTCCAGCCCCGCCGCGGCGCTCGGAGGATGCTCCGTCAGGGAGGGAGTCAGGGCGGCTGCTCCCGCCGCCGCATCCCTGCAACAGCGACTGACGGCAGCATCAGTACCAGCGCCCGCGCCCCCGCCCCCCGCGCCGGCTCATTGGGCCACGCGGCCTGGACGGACGCGGCGAGCGGCCAATGGGCGGCTGCGAGCGGAGACGTTCTCTCCCCATCCCCTGATCCGCTCCTCGAACCCCCCATCGGCTGCCTGCTCCCCGAAGCCAGGCGTCCGGGCTCCCAGCTCCCCGGGCTCCCGGGTCGGGCGTCCGGCGCCCGGAAGGGGCGTAAGCGGGGGGATGGGAGGCTTTTGGTCCCAGGCCCCGTGCTGCAAGCGAGATGTGCTGACCCCCAGCCCCCATCTCCTCGCCCCGGCTCCCGGGACCCTCCAAGGATCCCCAGCCAGAAAAGTGGCGCAGCTGGAGGGGTCGCAGACCCCCCCCACCACACCCCCCCACTGTTCTGGGGGAAGTCCTGGAGCTAGGTTTGGAGGAGGGGGGCCAGGCAGGGAGCACCCGGACTTTGGCAGACCCCCACATTTCAGCCTCCCGGCTGCGGAGCCAAACAGGAACCCCAAGTCTGGCTGCAGGGAGTGGATGCCCACCATGGCAGCCCCCCTAAGAGGGCTACACCGTTCCCTGGCCCTGAGCCTCCTGCTCACACCCAGGAAGGCCTTCCTGGCTAGGACTGAGGCAGAGGGAAAAGGGGGTGCTGTGGGGCAGCCTCTGGGTCGGGCCCCCCAGAATCTGAGTAGGGGGGATAGGGGAAGAGCACGTGTATCTGGGGTTCCCCTCCCCGCCTCTGGCTGGGAAGTCCTCTCTGGTCAGGAGCTAGGATGCCCCAAACAGAGCCAGGAGGGGAAAGGAGGGGGGGGTCCAGGAAGAATGGGAGGGAGCTGTCTCCCTTCTGCCTCCTCTCCCCCAGGGCCTGTAGTGAGGGGCCAGGATGGGCAGCTGCGCTCTGTGTGTGTGTGTGTGTGTGTGTGTGTGTGTGTGTGTGTGTGTGTGTGTGTGTGTGTGTGACTATCTCTGTGTGTCTCTGTGTGTGACTTGTGTGACTGTGTCTCTGTGTGTGACTGTGTGGTTGTGATTGTGTCTGTGTGTGATTGTGCGAGTGTAGCTGCGGTGATGTTCCACACTTTCAGTCACTCCACACCCCACGGGGGCGGCGGTGGGTGGGCCAGGCCCAGTACATGGGCAGGGGATCGGGCCCTGACCCCGGCTGGGGGCAGAGGTTTGCTCTCACTTCCCTCAGGATCCGGGGCCTCCCTTCACCTCGGCCACTTGGGCCTTCCTTCTCTGGGGGGGGGGGAAGGGGGAAGGTCAGGCCAGAGCCCTGCTCCCAACACAGACCCAGCGCCCAGCGCGCGCCTTGCCTGGCACTTAGTGCCACTTATGCACAAGACCCCAGCCCCATTTCCAGCCCCATTCCCCGTGGGCTCAGGAGTAACAGGTTAAGGAGCATTTGTCTAGGCCCGTCCCCGGGTGACCTTGGGGAGAGCCGCCCCTGCCCACGGCCGCCGAGGGGAGCGCAACAGTAAGTGCTGAGTGCAAGGGGGGGGGAACTGAGTCTTTGTGAAAGGCCCCCCCTTTCACCGGCCACCTGTCCTGCCCCGCACCCCACGCTTCCACAGGCCCCTAGTACCACCCTTCTGGGGTGCTGAAGACCCCTCAGTCTCCCTCAGTCTCCTAACATTCTCACACTCGCACACACAGGCAGGCCCCCCAGCCCTGGGCGCCCATCAGCTGGCTGGCTAGGTCAGGGCTGAGCCCTGAGAATGTGGGCAGAGGGTGAGCCCCTCTCCGGGCCCCCTCCCGCCCCCTGCTCCCCGCCCCCTCTCATTTGTCTCTCCTGGCTGTGGCCATTCTCGCTCCCTCCACTGTCCTCCCCCAGCCCCCCCATCTCCAGGAACCGAGCTTAACCCTCAAGGGCAGGAAAGGTCGGGGCTGCAGCCCCTCCCTCATCTCTTCCGCCCAGAAGCAGCCTGCCCCTGCCCCCGGGCCCCCAGGCCAGCCCCACCCACAGCCTGGGAGGGGGCCCACCCGGCCCCCCCCTTAAAATGCCCCAGCCCGGGCGCCAAAGGGGCCTCTGGGCCGCGGGGCAGGGCGCAGAGCCCGGGGAGGAGCGCTGAGGGCCGCCGCAAGGGGCGCTGGGGGTCCCGGCGGGAAGGCGGCAGCTAGCTGGGGCTGGGGAAGGCAGGCAGAGAGGGAGAGCTGCCAGGCGAGGGGGAGCAGGAGCGGGAACGGCTTCACAACACAATCACCGTCTGTTGTTATAGCAACTCGGCCCCCAAATCGTGAAACGGATATTACAGCCTGGAGAGGGGGAGGGGAGAGCTGGGGGGGAGCCAATGCAGAGGAGGCGGCCCGGGGTGGGGGCCGAGCAAGGCCAGGGCCCATTCACGATGAACTTCCTCCTCCCCCACCTTGGAGAGTGGGAGGGGGGGCTGTCGCGTGTTATTTGGGGTCGTTCCCATCATCCTCTACTCGTCACCCCCCCAATCTGCGGAGTCTGCAGGTGCAGCCCTGGGGAGGAGTCCTGCCTCAGCCTCCCGGGGAGGGGCCGCTCTCCCCCAGTTCTAGAGCACCCTCCGAGTCCCGAGCGCCAAGGTCTCCATCCCGAGGCTCCAGCAGGCGGCTCCCGAACCTCCGGGATCTTTGCCCAGGGCAGCGGGTGAGACAGGGGCCCGCCGGAGGCTCGGAGCCTCAAATCGATACCCATTTCCTCTGAAGCCCTCCTCCTCCTCCTCCCCCTCCTCCTCCTCCTCCTCCCCCTCCTCCCCCTCCTCCTCCTCCTCCCCCTCCTCCTCCTCCTCCTCCTCCTCCTCCTCCTCCTCCTCCTCCTCCTCCTCCTCCTCCTCCCCAGCTGTAGGGCCGGGGACAGGACACTTGGGTCCCAGAGGGAGACCAGGCAGGCCGGGGAGAAGCCGAGGCTGGCCCCCGGGAATCCGCGCCGCTCCTCCAGGCCCAGGCCCGGCACCAGGCCTCCCTCCCCCCCCTTCCTCCGGCAGCTCCTTCCCCCTGGATGTGGCTGGTGGCCCCTGTCTGGGACACGGAGGGAATTCCGGCAGTGAGTGGGAGGCCGGTCTGGAGCTCCTGAGCCTTCCTGCTGCTGGGAGGCTGCGAGGCTTCCCTGCTGGGGAGGTTCCGAGATGCTGTGGGTCCAGATGGTGCGGCTCCCAAGAGCCTGGGACCCACAGACCAAAGCTCCAAGATGCTCCAGGTTCCGAGCTTTCAGAGCCCGAGACCTGGGGCTGGAAAACACCCGAACCCATCAGCCTTTGGGGTTTTGTTTTATTATTCCATCTGGAAAATACAAATATTCACAAGAATTTGTACAACCTGGGAGAACCCGAGCCCCCCTTCTCCCGCCCCCCCCTTAGCCCCCCCAGCAGCCCCCGCTCTCCCAGGTCCACATCTCTGGTCCGGTAGGCGTCCCTCTTGTAGCAGGGCTGGGTCCGCGCCAGGGGAGACCTGCAGAGAGGCGAGG
Source organism: Sminthopsis crassicaudata (assembly GCF_048593235.1). Classification (NCBI taxonomy): domain Eukaryota; kingdom Metazoa; phylum Chordata; class Mammalia; order Dasyuromorphia; family Dasyuridae; genus Sminthopsis; species Sminthopsis crassicaudata. Next base: position 250,120,690 of record NC_133622.1, read on the forward strand.
AGACAATGCCAACAGCGAGAGGGGTTGCCTGGGAAGGGGAGGGGGCGCCCCCTGTCCTCCGAGGATCCCAACGTTCCTTCTGGGGGGGGGAGGCTTGTGGCTGAACCTTCCCCCACTGCCCCCCTATGCCACCTGATATCTTCTCCCTGCCCCCAAAGGCTGTTTTTTGTTTTTGTTTTTTTTTAACTCCACCAAGGTTTATTTATTTGTTTGTTTTCCTGAGGCAATTGGGGTTAAGTGACTTGCCCAGGATCCCACAGCTGGGAAGTGTCTGAGGCCGGATTTGAACTCCTGACTTCAGGGCTGATGCTCTAACCACTGCGCCCCCTAGCCGCCCCAGGGCCTTCTTTTTCTTCACCATTGATTTTATTGGGAAAATCCCTGTCCATGGTACATATAAAGCCGGTTCTTAGTTCTCAATACGTGACGTTGGCAATGTCAGGAAATACTCATTTGTTCCCGGTTTCTTTGTTGTTTGTATATTTCATAGTATTTGATTTTCCCAACCTCACGTTACCACGCTGTCTCAGATTTGGGGCTCCCCAAGGACTCACCTGCTACAAGTGGATGTCGAACACGCCGTCCTCCACAGCTTGGACACCCTCTTCTTGGATCTCCGGAGCTGGGGGGACGCCCAGGGAGGAGTCGGAGGCGCCCAGGATGCCCCTCGCCCACCCAGAGCCTTCCCAGAGCCTCCCACCGCACAAAGCACGGGGCCCGGGCTGGGACCTCGGGCAGTGGAGGCCGGGAGGCTTATCAGAGAGGGGCACTTCCCCCGGGAGCTCAGCGGCTCCCGCACCAAGCCCTGCCTCCTTACAAACCAAGAGCTCCGCCCCAGCCACCCCCCAAGCCCTGCAACTGCAGTCCTCCATTCCTCCTTCCCTACAGATAGACCCTCGAACCCCAACCCCTAAGGATGGAAGTTGGCTTCCAGCAGAAGTAGGGCATGCATTTCCCCACCAAAATAAGAGTTCCTTGCTCTACTGAAACATCTCCCAGACAAAATGTGTCAAGCCCTGAATGCCAAAGAAATGCCTGTTTCCCGGACTCCCAAGCCCTCCGGGTACCCCACCCTCCTACCTGGTGGCCGGGACCCTCGCCTGCCGGGGCGAGGCAAGGAAAAGCTAAAAGCGCGGAGGTGCGTGGGGGGGGGGGAGGGTGCCGGCGGCCCCTCCATGCTCACGCTCTGGGCCCGGCGCCGGCACTCCACCGATAGTCGATCCTTGCACTGTTTGTGGCAGCTCACTCCACAGGCTGGACTCGAGGAAGGGAGGAGGGTCAGTGCCTGAGAGGTCTGCCCTCCACCACTGCGGGCGTCCTCGTGTCCTGGACAAGTGCCCCCAACCCCCAGGACTCCTCTCCCTCCCCCCCCCCCGGGGCTCTCCTCACCACGGCATTTCAGTCCCTGCTTGTAGATGCCCAGGATCTGAAAGGGAAGGTCAGGACCTTTAGTCCTGGCCCGGCCCGGGGGCCCGGGTCCCTCTGCTTCTACACTCCCAACTCTGACCCTGCACCCCGGCTCCTGGCACGTGGGGATCCCAATGAACGGGAGCCCTCTTCCTCCTTGGCGGCCGGTCAGCACTGGGGCGTGTCCGTGGAGTCAGACGTCTGCCTCCAGTAGCCTCATTCCAGGCCCCTGGGGCTCGGTCCTCCACAGGACAGCCCGGCTCCGGCCCGGGAACCCCACGTGCTCCTTCACCTGCTGTATCTTGGCCCGCTTCAAAGGGTTGAGCGGGCTGAGCTGGGAAGGAGGAGGGGGCTCAGAGCGGGGGATGGGGGAGAAGGGGGGCTCACCAGGGCCTTGCAGTGCCTGCAGGCTACCGGCCTCAGGGAGCTGCTCTCCTGGAAATTGTGCACGAAGCCCATCCGGCCCCCCAACACAGAGCTGGAGCGCAGGAAGTAGGAGACCATCTCCTCCCGGCTGATGCACCCGTCCCTGAGGGGGCAGGCGGAGTCAGGGCCCGGGCCAGCCTCCAGCCCAAGGCCTGTGTCCGTCCTCCCCCCAGTGCAGTCTTGGAGCTGGGAAAGTTGGCTTCCCTTTGTCCCTTCTGACTAAAAGAGCTGATCCTCCGCATGCTAATACAAGGGCCATGTTTAACCTACTTAGGTTCTCAGAGGTTTTAGCAGGCAGAGGAAGGCCTGCTAACTACAGGCCATTCTCCCAGCATTAAAGCAGGGCCTGCACGAGGGCCGTGGGCCAGCACCGGAACCAGCCGACGGCTAAGGCTATTCCACGGCTAATTGGGCCACTGCCTCGACCTCCCTCACTAGTCCAAAGGAGGAGGGTCAGTTCAGTCTGAAGCCTGTTACCTTCCCATCAAAGCAGGGGCTCCTGAGTTCTCCAGAAGAGATTGCTCATGCTCCCGGAAGCCTTCATCCACCCCCCCCAACCCCAGGGAGTAGCCCACCGAGCTTCCGGCCCGGCCCCGGACCCAGCCCTGGCCCCAGCTCCGGCCTCACTGGTTTTGGTCCAGGTCCCCAAAGGCGATGAGGTAAGGGAAATTCCCCCGGATGATCTGGAACTCCTCCTGGGAGATGTGACCATCCCCATCCACATCAAAGTTCCGGAACACAGACTGAGGGGGAGACACAAAGGAGAGGGCCACAGTCAGCCTTCCCTTTCCAGCCCAACCTCCACTAGTGTGAGCGGCCCGGTCCCCCATGGCGCCTGTGGCCCCGATGGCCGGACTCTCCAGGCCAGGCAGACTCCAGGGAGATCCGTGCAGGAGAGGGCCGGCTATGGCTCCTGTCCCAGGGAGTCCTCCCCAGGGCTTGGGAGAGGCTGTTGAGTCCTCCCAAGAGTCACTCCTAGGGTCACAGAAGCTCAGGAATCAAGTCCCCATCTCCTGTAAACATCCCCCAGCTAGCCATCCACCTGCTGCTCGCAGACTTCTGGGCACGGGGGTCTCACTACCTCCTTTGGGGAAGTTGGGATTATCAGGGAGCTTTAGCTTCCCGGGTCTAACTTTGGGGGGGGGTGCCGTCCTCAGGACCCAGGAGGAAGATTCTTGGGGATTTGTTTTGCCTGATTCTGCATATTTCTGACAAGGATTTTGTTTTTCTTTTTTTCCCCAAGGCAGGGTAGGGCGGTGGGGGAGGTGGGAGGAAGAGAAAATAGATTTTTGTTCACTGGAAAAAATAAAAGAAAGAAAGAAATTTGCTTTTCTGCAACTTCTCCCACGGCTCCCAGTTCTGCCCTGGGGGGCCAAGCAGACTAAATCTGACCCCGCCCCCTTCTGCCTAAGAATCATGCCCAGGAAGGCTCCAGTATTCCCTCCCATCAGCCTTAGCTCCACCAGCCCAAGCATCCTGCTTCCTGATTGGTCGGGATTTCCCCCAACCTGGCCGGGGGCTCCCCAGGGATCCAAGGAAGGTTCCGGCCTCACCTCCACCATCTTCTCAATGTGCTCCACCACCAGGGCTTGGTCCAGTTTGGGTTTGGCGGCTGCGGTCCACTCCTCCAGGACGGGGGGCCGGGGGGCTGGAGTACTGCTCGCGGGGCTTGTTGGCTGCAGGAACAGAGTCTGAGCCGGGAGCCCCCCCACTTAGGGTCAAAGGGGCGAGGGCTGCCCCACGGGCCATGGCAGAGAGCCAGGGTCCGGGACGGACAAGGGGAAGGGCCCGGCTCACCGAGGACTTGGAGCGTGGCTCTCTCTGCAAGGAGAGCTGGTACAGCTCATCCTCAGTCTGGTACTGGTCCAGAGACACCTGGAAGGCATTGGCCCAGTCACACTCCAGCGGGCCCGGGGCCCGATTCAGCCGGCGGCCGGCCCGGCTCAGCGGGCTCCCGGCCCGGCCCAGCGGGCTCCCGGCCCAGGCTCACCGTGAGCAGGCTCAGCAGGTCCGGGTTGGCTTGGATGGGCGGCCGAAGGCTGGTCACCATGGCCAGCTCCTCCAGGATGGCGAAGAGCTGCCGCATCTTGGCCCCATTGAGGCGCGTGTGAGCGGCGTCCAGCCAGTCGGGGAGGGCCAGCTGCAGGGCCACCAGGTCCTTGAGGTGCACCCCCAGGATGGGGAAGCGGAAGCCCACGCAGGCCGCCAGCCGCCGCCGGTAGTTGCTGTAGTTGCCCGTGGCCGTCACCAGCTCCGTCAGGCCTTCCCAGAGCTGGGGGGAGGGGGTCAAAGGTCAGAAGTTGCCACAGCAGAAGCCGCAGGCCCTGGGCACCGGCTCGACACCAGCACAACCAGTCGCCCAGAGGTAAAGAGCCAGACTGGCCCTTCCGTCTGCCCTCCAACTGGGCCTGGGAGGAGGGGCCGCAGGCCAGAGGTCGGAGGGCGGAGGCAGCCCAGCCCCCCCCCCACCTGGCTCCCCCTCCCCCAGCCATACCTTGACGGTGTCTGGGCTGACGTGGCTGTGCGTCTCCTTGAGCCGGGAGATGGAGCTGTGGCTCAGGCCCCCGACCACGGCCATGAGAGTGTTGAAGTTCTGCAGCTGGAGCAGCTTCTGTGGCCCCGAGACGGGAGAGGCCGCAGGAGTCCGCAAGGCAAGGAGACAAGTGAGACACCAAGGCGGAAGGGGAGGGACAAAGGCCAGACGGACAGGCGGCACGGACGCACAGGCGGACGCACTGATGGACAGGCGGACCGCAGACAGACAGGCGGACGCACAGAGGGAGAGGTGCAGGGAACCGAGCAGACGGCAGGACGGACCGCGTCCAAAGGATGGACGGACAAACAGGAGGAAGGGGCGGATGGGCGGAGGGACAATGGGAACAACAGAAGGATCAGGGACAGGTTAGAGGGTGCTCGGACGCAGGGGCAGGAAGCCGAAGGGCCGGCAGAGGGACGGGCAGCAAAGCAGCACGTGGAAGAAAAGGGACGGAGAGCCCAGGGCGCGAGCCAGAGGAGCCAGTGGAGGGGAGAGAGCTGCAGGCAGGGAGGGCCCGAGCTGCTTCTCCCCCAGCCCTGCTGCGCCCCAGGGGCTGGGGGGAGGGAAGGAAGCTGGGGGGGAGTCTGTGGTCAGCACCTCGGCCACGTGGACGAAGTGGGTGATGACCTGGGCCCGCTGCGGGGCTGTGGGCTTGCTCAGCACCATGAGCTGCACCCACTGGGAGACGCTGTTGAAGAGGGAGATGAAGCGCTCCAGGACGGGGTTGTCCACCGTACACCCGTGGGTCACGAAGCTGTGGTAGTCCTGGAACTGCGGAGAAGAGGCCCCGAGCTGCCACTTCTCCTCCTGGTCTCCCCCTCGGCCGGCAGGCCCGCAGCCGCCCACAGGAGGGTGCCGCCCACAGGAGGGCGCTGGCCACAGGGCACCAGCCACGGAGGGCACTGGCCACAGGAGGGCACTGGCCACAGGGCACCGGCCACAGGAGGGCACTGGCCACAGGGCACCTGCCACAGGAGGGCGCCACCCACAGGAGAGTGCCACCCACAGGAGGGCACTGGCCACAGGGCGCCTGCCACAGGAGGGCGCCACCCACAGGAGGGCGCTGCCCACAGGGCACCAGCCACGGAGGGCACTGGCCACAGGGCACCGGCCACAGGAGGGCACTGGCCACAGGGCACCTGCCACAGGAGGGCGCCACCCACAGGAGAGTGCCACCCACAGGAGGGCACTGGCCACAGGGCACCTGCCACAGGAGGGCGCCACCCACAGGGCACCAGCCACGGAGGGCACCAGCCACAGGAGGGCATTGGCCACAGGGCACCGGCCACAGGAGGGCACCACCTGCTGGCCCCTGCCTGTGCTTGCCCCCCCCAGCCCCATGCCCCCTCCCCACTGTGACTTCCCTCTGGACTCCCCTTTTCCGGCCCACCCTTGGCCCGGCCCGCACCAGGATCTTGCGGAAGGAGCGATACTCCAGGTAGGTGAGGTGCTCGGCCAGCTCCAGGGGCTCCAGGTGGTCGAACAGCAGGGACATCTTGCGCTTCTTCTGGCTCACGGGGTTCCGCTGGGTGACCTGGCGCTTCCACTTGTAGGTGGGGCTGGGGGCAGAGGGCGGGGTCGGCAGCCGGTCGGCGGCCCCCCTCCCCCGCAGCCCCCCCCCCCCCCCCCCCCCCCCCCGCCGGGCCCCACGTACACGCTCTCGATGTCAATGAGGCTGCTGTGGCGGCGGTTCCCCTCGCGGTCCAGCAGGGACTTCAGCTCCTTGATCTGTTCCGCCAGCTCCGGGTTCAAGTCGAACTCGGCGGGGAAGGCCGAGATCCAGTACCTGGGGCGGAGCAGGCGCCTTCGCTGACCGCTCCTCCCGGCAGCCTCTGGGGCAGCGGGCACCGGGAGCCCAGCCGAGCCCCCCCACCCCGCCTAAGGGGCCCGAGCCGGGCGGGCGTCCCGGGAGGGGAGCTCAGGGGCGCGCAGGGGAGGACTCACCGGACCAGGTGGCACGTCTTCACCTGCAGCGAGCTGGAGTTGTCCTTCCGGGACTGCTGGTAGGTGAAGGGGGTCAAGGAAAACGCGGCAGGGGGGGGCAGGCGGGGGCGGGGCCCCGGGGGCCACAGCTGGGGGGGACCCTGGCCGCCCCTTTCTCTGCAGAGGAGGAAAGCGGGGCTCCCAGAGGCTCAAGGCGCCGCTTCGGGATTTGGAGCTCACGGGACCAGCGCCGGCTCTCAGCTCCCGGGGTCCCCCGCCCGTGTCCCCGGCCCTAGTGCGCCCCCACGACAAGTGCCGGGACCTCGGAGAGGAGGGGGCGGGGCCCCCAGATCCGGACTCCAAATGGGAGCCGAGGCATCCCGGGCCTCAGCTGGTCGGGGCCTTAGTCCGGGCAGGGCCAGGGCGGGAAAGGGCCTTCCCCGGGGGCGGCAGGCCGGGGAGGGGGGGCCTGGGCCGCTGGGCCCGGGGCCACTCCCGGCAGTCCGGACTGGAACTGCTGCTGTGGCCGGCGGAGCGGGGCGGGGCCTCGCCAAGGATATATGTGGAGCAGCTTAGCAGCCAGCTGGGAGGACGGGATGTACCACGGGTGCATCATCAGGAACATCCGCACCAGCTGCGGGTCCCGCACCTTCCCGGAGTCGTCTGGGGAGGGGCGGAGGCCGGGCCACCTCACTGGGAGCCCTCCGCTGGGCTCTGGCCCCGCCCACCGACCCAGGGCCCCGCCCCATGGGAGTGACTCGGAGGCCACGCCCCTCCCTCCCCCCCAGGACCTCCAGGATCAGGGAAAACCCCAGCTGGAGCGGAAGGAGCCCGGGTTCCAGCGGGCTCAGGAATCCAGAGGCCATTTCCTGAGGGCGAGGGGGGAGGAGAGACGAGGGAGGACACCCCCCTGGCCTCCCCCCAGATAAGCTCCCCATCAGCCGGAAACAGTCCCCTGAGCTGAGAGACTTCCTGCAGCCCTCGAGCGCAGATAGTATCCTCCGCAACCCCCCAGCAGCGCGGGGGATCCCCCAGCAGACTAAGTCCCCGCTAGGAGCACGGCCAGGGGGCTTCTGGAGACCACTGCGGCTAACACCCTCACTGACAAAATGGAGAAACTGAGGCCCAGGGAAATGAAAGGATCCTGGGGGGCACACAGCGGGCCCAGGCCGAACGGGTTTGGAGGCCAGTGCCTGGGCCCGGGGTCCCAAGCTCACTGGTCCTCCCCGTTGCCCTCCTGGCTCCTCTGTCCTGTCCCTCTGGGCCAAGGGCTCCGGGCAGTCCAGCTTTTCGGGGTCCTTTGGTTGTGGGGAGCAGGGCAGGGTGGAGGCCCCGGGCCCCGATTCCCCCAGACTCACCGAAGGCCTCGATGCAGCCCTGCAGCAGCTCCTCCACGGTGCAGCCCTTCTCGAGGTCCAGCGTCCCCGACATGGCGACTCCCGGGGCTGTGTCCCCGGGACACTGGAACCCCTGGCTCAGAGCCCTGCACCCCCAGAAGAGAGAAGAGCACTGAGGGGCCGCTACGTCCCGCCTGCAGACAGGAATGGGGTGGGGAGACAGGGCCCGCCCCCTCCTCGCTCCCCCCAGCCGGGGGGGCCCAGGATCCCCCCTCCCTGGCCAGTTCTGCTGAACGGTCCGTGACCCAGGGATTGTGTAACTCTCTGCTGGAGAAATGTTCCCTCCGGAGGCTTCCGGGCCAGGAGCAGGGGGATGGGGGCCACGGCCCGTGGGGCTGGGCCAGGAACGGGGATGGAGGAGCCGTGGGAGGACCAGGCAGCCGCCCCGCCGCCCATCCTGGGCCCAGGCACAGCGGTGGGCAGGGGGGGGAGGCTCGGGCCTCCTCCGAGCCCCAGGAGGCACCTGCAGCCTCCCCCAGCCCTAGCACAGCCCCTCCTCCCCACCCCAGGCTTCCAAAGCTCCTCAGCTTCCCTGCCCCCGCAGGGTTATTTTGGGAACTGGGAGCCTGAAGGAGCCTTAGAGGAATTTCTCCCCCAGTGGGTGGGAGGACAGAGCCAGAGGTTGGGGGGGGAGAGGGAGAAAGAGAGCTCAGGCCTCCCCAACCGGAGGCCTGCAGACATCGGGCTGAGGGAGCCCCCCGGGGCCTGCCCCGCTCGGGGAGTGGAGACACATTCCTGCGCCTGGGACAGATGAGTCAGTGGGAGGGAGGCCCAGGGCCTGGGAAGGCCGAGGGGGGGCTTGATCCTGAACCCACGGGGCCCTCCCCAGGCGCTGGCGGGAGCCCCCTCCCCTCCCCAAGCAGGGCTCCTTCCCAGAGCCCCCCACTGGTGCCCCAGCCCCAGATCTCCCAGCATCCCCGCTCCCCTGGCCCAGCACCCAAGCAGAGGGAAAATGAGAGGGAGCGACTCCTGAGAACCTTAGCCAGCGGGGCTCCCCGGGACAGGAATCGGGCATCCCCCCAAGGTGGACATCTAGGCCTAGGTGCCAGGGGCTTGAGACCACCCAACTCCCCCATCGGAGGTGGAAACTGAGGCCTGAGAGAGCCCAGATCCAAACCTGGGGGGGGGTTCTAGAGTGGGAGACCAGAGGCTCAGGCTGACCCACCCATCTCTTCTCCCACTGAGTGTGGGGGACAGGAAAGTCCCAGGAGCTTGGAGACAGTCTGGATTCCAATCTCCTCTCTGCCTTTTACTTTGGGGGTGACCTTGGGCCAGACTCTGCCCAAAATTAGGGGTGTGGACCTGACTGGCCTCCTAGGCCCCCCCAGATCTCCAGCTGTGATCTGATGAGCTACCCCTTTCTCTGGGCCACGGGAGGTGATCTGGAGCCTCAAAGGCCCGGTGACTGCCGTCCCCCACCCCCACCCCAGCAGGTGCCACAGTGGCGTGTTCCAGGACACCTGAGCATGTGGGCAGCTCCAGGCTTGGGCACAGAGGCCAGGCCCTGGCACTGTCAGCACCGGGCACCTCACCCTCCCGCAGCTCACGGATGCATGGCTGGCCCCCACACACACTCACACTCACACTTTCACACAACACACCCTGACACACTTTCACACAACACACCCACTGACACACTCACTCACTCACACTTTCACACAACACACCCACTGACAATCACACGCACACACACACTCACACACACTTTCACACACACACTCACACACACTTTCACACAACACACCACTGACAATCACACGCACACACCCTGACACACACTCACACAACACACCACTGACACAATCACACGCACACACACACTCACACACACTTTCACACAACACACCACTGACAATCACACGCACACACCCTGACACACACTCACACAACACACCACTGACAATCACACGCACACACCCTGACACACACTCACACAACACACCACTGACACAATCACACGCACACACACACTCACACACACTTTCACACAACACACCACTGACAATCACACGCACACACCCTGACACACACTCACACAACACACCACTGACACAATCACACGCACACACCCTGACACACATATCGCACACTCACACCTAGAGAGCACAGGGCAGGAGCTGCAGCCCACCGGCTCCTCCGTGTGAAAGCGCCCTCCCCTCCCCATCCCGGCCCTCCTGTTCTGCTCTGCCCCCCCCCCCCACATTGAGGACCAGCCCCTCCCCCCCTCCCTTCCCCTCCAAGGATCAGTCTGCTCTCCGCGCTCCGCGGTTTGACCCCCCAGGACCCTTCCCCGGGACTTGAGTCCCTCCTTAGCCGCCGCAGCCCCTCCTCTCTCCGGCCCCTGCCCTCCCACCTGCTCGGGGCAGGTGGGTCCCAGGCGGAAAGGGGAATCCTACAAAAGCCCCACCCCCACCTCCAGTGCCCCCTGGTGGAAAGCCCACCACTCACCCTGCTCTGCTGGGGTCCAGCAAGAGCCCCCTGCAGGCTGCTGCTCCCGGGGGCTAGAGGGGGCCGAGCCTTCCTCCCCCTCCTCTTCCTCCTCCCGCTCTCCGCGGCGTCCTCTCCTCTCCTCGGCGGCACCTTCTCTAGTCTCCCGCCCCCCCTTCTCCCGAGGCTCCGGGATTCCCTCCGCCTGTCCCCTTCCCACGCGCGCCCGCGGATCTCCCGTCTGTCGCGGGCCGTGCCCTGGACCACCGACGTCCCTGGCTCCTTCCCGAGCGCTCGGCTCCCCGGCATCTCCTTCTCTCCGCCCCCTCCCTCGGCCGCCTCCTCCCCTCGATCCCTCCCCCTCTGGCTCCCCCCCTCCCGGCCTCGCCGCCCGTGCCCGATGCCGCTCACCCGCCTGGCACACGCGGGGCGCTGCAGGATATTAACCCGTCCCCCGCCGAAGGGCCCGGGACCCCCCGGGGGTGAGAGGGGGGCGGGGTGACGGGCTGCCGGGCTCCGAGCTCGCCCCCCTGGGGCGGGGAAAGGGAGCGGGGTCCTTGCCGAGGCCGAAGAAGCCCCCCACCCCGCCCCCGCCATTCCCCCCGGCCTGGGGTTAAGCGGGAGGAAACTGGGGGAGGGACAGGAAGAGGCTGCGGTGAGGGGGGCACCACGCCCCGAACCGGCCCCGGTTCCTGTTCTCGAAACAAACAGTTCCCACGGGGCTCCCTCCGCGCCCTGACTCCGGCTTCCTGCGGGGAGGGAGGGGGTCCCCGGGAGGGAAGGGGGCCATTCGTCCATGCGGGGCGGGGCCCCGGCGTCGTGGTCCCCGAAGGGCCGCTGGCCTGGAGGTGAAGGGGGAAACCCCGGGGCGCCCGGCCCCTCCCCCCCGCCGTCCTAGCGCCGGGCCGGGGCGCGCACGGGAGCCTGGCGCCCTGAGGAAGGGCGGCAGGAAGGGGAAGAGGGCATCGATAAGGAAGCCCCGGACGCCTAGGTCCCGGGGGGGGCGCATGGGGGGCAGCCCGCAGCCGAGAAGGGAGCTGGGGGCTGGGGAAACCGTTAAATGGTTTCCGGCCGTTTGGGCTCCAAGTCCCCACAGGGAAACCGCGGGCCCCAGCCCTCCCTGCCCCGGCCCGGAGGGCGCGCCCCGCTCAGCCGCCCCCCTCGCCCCGGCCCGGACCGCGGCCCAGGAGCCGCCCCCCTCCGCCCCTCCCCACCAGCGGGCTCGGGGGCCGGCCCTCCGCCTATTGGCCCTCCAGGAGGCGGTGCCTGCGCCGGACTTGCCCCCGGCCGGCCCCGGGGTTGCGGAGATTTGGACCCCGAGACTGGGGGGGGGCGTGACTCTCTGGCCCCGCGCGGCCCCGCCCCCGGCTCCGAGGAAAAGGGCTCGTCCCGGGGGAGGGGGCGGAGGCGAGGCCGGCCCCCCCTTCCCCAAGCCCGAGGGCCTGGATCAGGACCTAGTATGGGCACGGCGCTGAGCAGGGATGGGGCGCCGGGACCGAGGCGAGGGGGAGGGCGGGCCCTGCGCCGCCGGCTCCCGAGCACCTGTTGGCCTGAGGGCGGGGCGGGACCCACAGCTGCTCCTCCACCCCCCCCCCAGTCTGGCCCCCTCCCACCTTTATCCAGGCGCGGCCCCCTCCCCCCCAGGCCCATCCCCCACACACTCAGACACGGACGTGGGCCTTTGGTGACACTTTTTTAATTGGTGAAGTTTTTGCTCCAGAAAGTGGGCCAGGGCTCTGAGCCGAGCCCCCCCTCCCCGGGGCAGAAGGGGCCCAGACACAGACCACCAGCCAGCATAAATAACACGGGAGGGGCCGGGAGAACCTTGGGGAGCAATCAGGGGGAGTGGGCCCGTGGGAGTGTCGGGGCCCCTGGAGATGCCACCAGATCATGGGCACCAGGGGGCGGGACTAGGGAGTCAGAGCAAGAAACAGCGAGGGGGTGCCGGGCCGCCTCTCAGACCACTTCATCGGGGGCAGCCAGGCGGGCTCGGGTGGGCTCCACTCCCCAGATCTCCCGGGCGTACTGGGCAATCGTTCGGTCACTGGAGAACTTCCCCGAAGTGGCGATGTTCTTGATCACCATCCGAGTCCACTCCCGAGGGTTCTAAGAAAGCCAAAGCACATTATTCTGGAACCCAGGACCCAGGCCACCAGTGGGGGGGGGGGGAGCCATTGGGGCCCAACAACTCCCCTCAGAGCCTTGAAGCCAGGGGCAGGAGACCAGGGGCCTCCCCCTCCCCCTCCACGCTCCCGGCCCTGGAACCCAGGAGTCCAGGGTCCCAGACGCACCTTATACAAATTGCTGACTCTCTCCTGGCACTGGATGTAAGCTTCATAGTCAGCAAAGACCTTAAAACTGGGGAGGGAGAGGAAGACGAAATTGGGCCAGGAAGGGGTGGGGAACCCCATCAAGGATGGATCGGCTCTGGCCCTTTCCACTCTGGAGAAACTGAGGGACTAAAGGCGACCGCCCCAACCCCAAGGCAGTGACTTGTCCAGTTGCCAGTCGAGCCCGGCCCCCTTTCCCCCTTCCCTAGCCCACCTACACAAGGACCCTCCGGGAGCTCCAAGCTCCAAAGGCCCGCCCCCTCCCCAGCAGCCCCTGGGCTCCCCAGCATGGCCATCCATGTCACCCCGCTAACCGGTCGTGATGCATGAGCATGTTGACGATGTCCTTGAACAGGTCGGGCTGTTTGGGGGAGAAGAAGCCGCTGCTGAGCTGCTCGATGATCTGCCGGAGCTCAGGGATGCGGTCGTAGAACTCCTGGGCATTGTACCTGTTAGGGAGGGCCCACGGGCTCAGGCCATGGCGCGCCAGCTGCCCCCCGCTGCGGATCTCTGCCAGCCTGATTCCAGGGCCCCAGCCCCTAATCCTGGCCTGCAAGGCCTGCTGATTCCGGGGCCCCAGCTCCCGGTCCCGGCCTTCAGGGCCTGCCCCCAGCTGTGGGTCTCTGCCAGCCTCCCCAACTGATTCCAGGGCCCCAGCCCCTAATCCTGGCCTTCAGGGCCTGCTGATTCTGGAGCCCCAGCTCCTAGTCCCGGCCTTCAGGGCCAGCCTCCCCCCCATACCCCTTCTGGTCGAGCCGGTCCACGTCCTCCACTCTCATTCCAAAGATGAAGAAGTTCTCCTCGCCGGCCTCTTCGGCCATCTCCACGTTGGCCCCATCCATGGTGCCGATGGTCAGCGCCCCGTTAAGCATGAACTTCATGTTGCCGGTGCCCGAGGCCTCCGTGCCTGCCGTGGAGATCTGTTCGGAGAGGTCTGACGCTGGGATCACTGGGGGAAAGGGAGGGAGGAGGAGGGGGTTACAGGAGGTCAGCTCCCTGATGAGAGGGCCTCGGGGTCTGCGGGAGTGGTCGCCCGCAGTGGGGGAGAGACTCTCCTCACTCCAGAGCTCCCTCCATGGCCTGAGCGAGTCGGGCTCCTCACGGAGCCCAGCTCTGGGCCGGAGCGGACGAGACCTTCAGGGGAAGTGAGCCTCCAGTCTTGTCCTGGGCCCCAAGCTTCCCCAGAATATGGTAGGGGGCAAGACCAGAGGGTCCTAGTGAGCAGCAAGCCCACAGAGTTGCAGCGGGATGTGGGATTCTGGGAAGAGGCAGTCTCCCTGTCCTCTGCTATCATGAGACCCCCCCAGGAGGCACCCAGAGCCCCGCTGCAGAAGCTGGAGAACACGAGCGCAGCTTCTGTGAGGCTCTGGAGGCCGGCCTAGGCAGGAGCGCAGCCTGACACTCCCCGGGGGCCTAGCTGAGTGACCGTGGGCAAGGACTGGGAGGTCTCTGGGCTGCGGTGAGTGACAAGGCTGGAGCCAGTCAGTTACTTCCACCCCAGAGGGCAGCAGGGAGCAATGGGTGGATCTGGCACAGAGGCCAAAGGGAACGGGCACCAGAAAAGCCAGCCCCTGGGAAGGAGCGACCGTGGGGGGCACGAGCTCCCCCTCACACTGGGGGGCTTCAGACAGAGCCGGACCTGTTGTGTCTCACACATGGGGGGGGTCTGAGAAGGGGCGCCAGCAGTGGGGGACGATGGAAAAGGCCAAGTCCGAGCTAAGTCTGGACTGCTCCAGGCCCAGGCAATTACCCAAGCAGGAGAGGAAGGGGCTGGGGACCCCATGGAGCCAATGGGGCTGGAGCAGAGAACAGTGGGGGGGCGGGGAAGGGGACAGACGAGTAGGAAGGGAGGACCCAAGCAGCCAGGAGCAGAAGAATTTGATCCTGAGGGTAGCTGGGAGCCACCAGAGTCTGAGGAGTGAGGGGTGCCTCCCTTTAGGTAAGTCAGCGTGATGGAGGATGGACTGATGTGGGGGGAGGAGGGACTGCACATTAGGAAGGGCATGTATCTGTGAAAGCAGGAATGACAGGACTTGGGCTGGGGCAAGGGGACGTAGCGAGGTGCCCATACTGAGCTCGCCAGCCAGGGTGACGGGGCGCTCCGGTCATTCTGGGTCTGGGGTGCCACTGAGGGGCCTCCAGGCTCCTGGCAGCACAGACCCTGCCCGGAGACACCCCTGCCCAGCCCAGCCACAGACCTTTCTCGGCCAGCGACACGCGGTAATTCTCCAGGAAGATAACTTTGAGCCGGTCCCCGACCACGGGGTCGTTGTTGACCACATCGCCGATGGACGTGATGAGTTTGATGATCATTTTGGCCATGTGATAACCAGGGGCTGCCTGGAGGAGGAGACCTTGGGGTCAGAGCCCCGCCCCCCCTTTCCACCCCTCCTGATCCCCACTGCAGCATTCCCCCGGAAGTCAGAGGCCATTGTCACCCCCTCCGAGGACCCAGCCCCCACGGCCCCCAGGTTGTCCTCCATGATGGCTGGCTCTTAGAGCACCCCCTTTCCCTGCAGAGTGGGGGACTCACCTTCCCCCCGATCATCACCGTCCGGGGAACGAAGAACTTGTTGGGGTCCTTCTTGATGCCTAGGACAAAGAGGGGAGAGCTGGGAGCAGCTTCTCCCAGGGGACTCCGAGGCCCTGGCCTGACGTCAAGCACCGGGCACCCCAGAGCGAGGGTGAGGGCCGCCCCCTGAACCTCAGCCCGATTCCTTCCCCTCGCTCTGGTCTGGAAAGCCACCAAGCCTGACTGCCACCTGGACGTGGGCCCCAGTGCCTCGGTTTCCCCATTTGTAACAAGGCCAAAATAGCGGCTACACCCTAGGCTTGGGAGGGGCAGCCGAGAGGACCCTTAATGACAATTTCCCAGAGACAACTTAGGCTCTGTCAGGGTCCCGGGGCGGGAGGGACTTGTCTCCTCCAACAAGTGCAGACTGGACCCCTCCCTTCAGCCTTGCTCTCCTGCCACGCCCGTTACCAGTATCTGCCTCCTGGCCCCCCTGGCCTCCTCCCTCCCTCCCGGGGCGCTGGGAAGACCAGATGGCTCTTCCCGGGGGATGCGAGGCTGTGCGTGTCCCTGGGGTGTCATGGCTACAGGGAGCTCCTGGGACTTCCCCCCGCGGAGCATGAGTCACCTCTCCAATAATGATGCTCCCCACCGTGGGAGTTACGTGATCCTTTCTTCTTGGCCTCTGAGGACCAGCTGGAGGCCAGCGAAACCCTCAGGAGGCTCCCCACCCTTTCCTTCTCCATGGCCCAAGGCCCTGCCGCTGGGGCTGCGTGCGCCCGGCTCAGCCCATTCAGCCTCTCCCCCTGAGCCCCAGCTTCTCAAGGAACATGGCTCCCACTCAGCTTCTGACTAAGCTTTTTTCCTCCACACTTCGGTCAGGCGGGTCATGTACATGTTAAAATGCCCATTTTGTAGATGACAAACCGAGGCTGAGAGAAGCATAGCCAGCCCTTCAACCCAGAGATTCAGCCTCCAAGTCTCCTCAGAGCTCCAGACTATTTGTCCTGCCCCACGCTCTCCCTCCAGGCCGGTCTAAAAGCCTGGCTAGCCTCAGTTTCCCCCGGTGTCGTTCCCCAGGGAGTTCGCTCTTCTCATGGCCAGTGACGCCAGCCCGCTCTTTCTGGGGCCCACTAGGGTCTTGTCCACAACAGTTCTCAGAGGCAGAGTCCCAGGGCCTCAATTACCAGCCTCACTTTTTACAGAAAAAGAAACAGTTTTGGAAAGGTGAAATCCCCTGCTTGCATCCCAGAGTTAGCAAGAGGGAGAGGCGGGGCTGGGACTGAGCTCTGGCTTACCCCAGAGTGCAACACTCCTGATTATAAGTGTCAACTTATTATTGCTGATATTCTATTGTTTTACTGTCCAGTGGCCTGAGGGCTGAAGGAGCACCTGGACTTGAGTCCTGCCCCTTGACACTTAGTAGCAGTCCCATACCATCTCTAAACCTCAGTTTCCCCCTCTGTAACATGGGTGTAATTGTGGCTCTCGTCCAGTTTGGCCCTTAAAATCCTTTACAATCTGCTTGCGCTCTCCCCTTCTAGCTTACTACATTTTCTTCCCTTCACACACGCCGCGGGCCAGCCAAAGTGTGCCTCGATTGTCCTCCCAGAAATCCCTGACCTCCTTTACCTCCCCCCCAAAATATTCCCATGTTGACTCTTTTTAGAGCTACGTTGCCTCCACCAGAGTGGAAACTTGCCAGGGCAGGGGAGCCGGTTGTTGCTTTTGCATCCCCAGCGGGCACCTAGCTCAGACGCCTGTCGACTGACCAGCTGACCACTAACACCCTCCTCCCAGAGTAGGGGAGGGCCAGGGCTGGGAGGGGGGCTCACATCTGGGAAGCTCTTTGCTGTTTCTCCCCGGGGGCAGCAGGAGGAAGGGGGGGAGGGCGGCCCTGGAGAGGGAAGGGGCCGGGACCGGGCACTCACGGTTGTACAAGGTGATGATGTGGAGGCAGTTGAGGAGCTGCCGCTTGTACTCGTGGATCCGTTTCACCTGGACGTCAAACAGTGAGTTGGGGTTGATGTGCACGTGGTACTCTCGTTCCAGATAGGCCGCAAACTTCAGCTTGTTTTCCTGTTGGGGGGACCACAGGTCTCAAGGTGGCTCGGCTCACGTCCACGGGGCTGCCGTGGCTCACGGGCCACCTCCGTGTGCTTCCCCCTTCCCGCTCCAGCCCCATGTGCCTCTGTCCCCCCGTGGAACGGCGCTGTGGATGTTGCTGAGGGGGGGGCTCAGAGAGGGGACTGAAAAGTCCATTCTTCTCCATCCTTCAGAAGCCCTCGGTGGGTCCCCGGAGGCCCCTCTCTCTGGCGTCTCGCCCGGCTCACCTGCTTGACCTTGGCCACGTCTCGGATGAAGGCCTCGTCGTCCACGTAGGACAGCAGCTTCCGGAGCTGGTCCAGGTCCGAGATGTAGTCTTCCCCGATCCTCTGTAGGGGGGCAAAATGGGAAAGTGGCCCCCCGATTGTCAATCAGCAGTTATGAAGCTCCTACTGTGTGCCGGGCCTGGGATCCCAAAGACAAAGCCACAGCCGTGTCTGCCCTGGAGAGCTCCAACCCCGGAAGAAACCTCAACTCTGGGATAGTCAGGGATGGAGGAATCAGCCTCTGGGGGCTCCAAGCCTCCGCCTCCCCAGCAGCACAGAGCCCCTCGGGAGGCCTCCCCGGCCCCTAATCCCGCCCAGCCTCCAGCAAGGCCTCCTGCCTGACAACCTCTGGCCTTGCAGCTAACTCACCAGGAAACATGGCCAAGTCACAGGCTCCTCTGGGCCTCCAGAGGGAAAGGAGGCTTGAGCCGCATGGTCTCTAAAGGCCCTCCCAGCACTGAGGTCCCCTGTTCTAAGCCCCCCAGCTCTAACGTCCCCTGTTCTAAGCCCCCTCGCTCCACATCCCCTATTCCGATCCCTCCAGCTCTGCCCAGCCTGTGGGTGACTGACTCCTCTGCCAGCTGGGCACAGGGGTGGGTGCCCTCGTCCGCGCCATGGCCGCCCCCCTCACCTCTGCAATGACCTCCGCCAGGCCCGGATTGCATAGCACCAGCCAGCGCCTTGGCGTGATCCCGTTGGTTTTGTTCTGGAACTTGTGGGGCTCCAATTCATAAAAGTCCTTAAAGCTGCAGAGACCAGGGAGGGAGGGCGGGTGAGCTAACCCCAGAAGGACAGGGGCTGGCCCAGCCCCCCAGAGGCCTTGCAGGGGCCACCGGGGTAACGCCGCCCGTCCCAGAGGGAGGGCTGGGGTCTCACATGGTCTTCTTGAGGATCTCAGAGTGGATGCGGGCGACGCCGTTGACCGCGTGGGAGCCGGCGATGCACAGGTGGGCCATGTTGATCCTCTTCACGCCCCCCTCCTCCACGAGCGACATGCGCCGCAGCCGGTCCATGTCCCCGGGGTACGCCGCCGCCACCCGCTGCCAGGAGACACGGGGCTCAGCCGGGCTGGTGCCGTGAGCCCCCCCGGCCCCACCCCCCGCCCCCCGCTCTGGTGCTCACGTTGAGGAACCTCTGGTTGATCTCATAGATGATCTGCAGGTGCCGGGGCAGCAGGGTCTCCATCAGGTGCACGGGCCAGCGCTCCAGGGCCTCGGGCAGCACGGTGTGGTTGGTGTAGGCACAGGTCCGTACGGTCACATCCCAGGCCTGGGGGAGGGCGGGGGACACGTCGTCCCCCGGCCACGGCCCCCGAGTCCGGGGGGGAGGACGCGGCTGACTCGGGGCCGGTGAGAGGGGGATGGAAAAGGGCCGGGCGGATCCCGGCCCTGCCGCCTCCTGCAGGACACCCGTTCCTCCCGCCAGAGCTGACTCCTGCTGTGGCCCTGTCGGCTTCTGTCTGTGAGACAGGGGCTGAAGGCCGTGGGAAAGGGGGCCAGGGCCATTGAAAAAGGGGCCGGCCCCAACCACAGGAAGCGGGGCTCCGGGGCCTCCAGCGCCTTACCTTATCCCAGTCCAGCTTCTCCAGGTCCACCAGGATCCGCATCAGCTCGGGGATGGCCAGCGACGGGTGAGTGTCATTCAGCTGGATGGCCACCTGCACCCAATGCCAAGGAGCGCGGTCAGCCCTGAGCTCCCTCCCCGAGTCAGCACTTAGTGAGTGCCGCATGTACGCCAGGGGGGGTCAGACAGGGAGGGGGTCTCCTTCTAGCAGGCCGGGCACCACAAGCAGGTTGGGCGGGCGAGGGAGGAGGGCTGCCCTGGAGGGGCCGAGGGACCGCAGAGCAGCAAGGCCATTTCAGCACCTCCTAGGACAAGGGGCGTGGCTGGGTGCCTCTGACCCCCCAACCCTCCAGACTCCCCCCAGGAACCCTCCCACCCCCCATCCCTGCCGGAAGCCCGGGGGAGGCGCCACCTTGTCCGGGAAGGCGTCAAAGCTGGTGCGCACGGGGTCCCGGGAGCCGAACTTGGAGGACTTGAAGCGGCGGATGATGTCCTGGAGCGTGGCGGCCACCACGAAGTACTCCTGCTTCAGCCGGAGCTCCTTCCCTTCGAAGAACTGGGAGAACAGGAGGGAGGCTCAGTAGGAGGGGGAGGGGAAAGCAAGCAGCGCTGAGAGGCTGCCCCCCCATGCAGGACGGGGCCCTGGGATCCTGCCCCCTCTCAAGCCAAGTCCTGTCCGCTCCGGCCCAGGCCCCCCCCCGCGGTCCCCAGGTTCTCAACCCCCCCCCCCCCCCGCTCCCGGGGAGACAATACTCACGTTGTCATTGGGGTAGAGGACGCGCGAGATGTTCTCGGCCAGGTTCCGGTCCAGCACGGCCTGGATGTAGCCGCCCACATTGACTGTGGGAAGCAGGGAAATAAGAGCGGCCGTCGTCTGACCGCGGGAGCCCCCTTTCCCGGGACCCCGGGACCCACCTCCCCGCAGCTGTGCTGGTGAGCCCCCAGAGCCTGTGGGAAAGGGGGGGGCTGCTGGGGGGGAGGGGCGGCAGCCCCAGGACGGTGCTGGACTGGCCCCCAGGGGAGGCAGACGGCCGAGGCCACAGGGGACTCACAGTCTTTGAGGTTGAAGTCGTTGGGGGCCTTGGCGGACCACAGGCGCATGGTGTTCACGGTGTTGTTGCGGTAGCCGGGCACGGGGGTGTCATAGGGCATGGCCAGCACCACCTAGGGGGTGCCAGGGCGTGTCAGGGGGCAGCAGCAGGGCCGCACAGAGCTCCCCTTGGACCTGGGCACCCCAAGTCCCGCTCCTGCCCCTGCCACTAATTCACTGCATCTGAGGTGGAACAGCTGCTCCGGAGCCTCGGACTCCATGAGAACAGGCTTTAAACAGTCTCGAGGGGCTTTCCTCCCTCTGGCATCCCCTGTTCTATGTTCTAGCGTCCCCCCCACCTGACATCCCCCATTCTATGTTCTAGCGTCTCTCCCACTTGATATTCCAGTTCTAAGGGCCCTCCCGCCTGACTTTCCACGTTCTAATGTTCTAAGCCTCCTCCCAGCTTCTAAAGCCCATGTTCTAAGTTCTAAGGTTCCCCCAGCTTTAACATTCTGGGTTCCGGGTCACTTGCCATCTCAGGGCCTCCGTCGGCCCACCTGCAAAGCGCGACAACATCTAGGTTCCTCGCGCCTCCCTCCCTGTGGCCCCCCCACAGAGCACGCTTGCTGATGAGTGACAAAGCGGGCGGCGGGCCCCGATGCAGGAGGAGCCTCCAAAACCTCGCCACTGGGTCCCTGACCTCGCCCAGAGGCCCCAAACAGCCCCCAAAGGCTGGGGTGGGTAGTGACCCAAATGGGTGAAGGGAGTTTCCTCTCCAGGGAATACCCCCGACCAAGGAAGTCACGCATGGCCCAGTCACTCTCCCTCCTGATGCAGAAGACATTAACAGCCACTCCCTGCTCACGGGCGATCAATAGCCAAGTACACTGGCCGTGTGCGTCTCGAGAAGCCGGGAGCCGGGCTCCGCTGTAGGCTGATTAGCCCATCATAGATCCCCAAAGCGCACCAGGGTGGAGCCCCCAGAACGCCTCAGGGCCGACGGCACAGTGGGATGGAGGGGTGCAGGAGGGGGCTCCCCAGAATGCCCCAGGGCTGACAGGGAAGTGGGATGGAGGGGTGCAGGCAGGTGCTGCTGGGCCCCAGAGGGCTCTCCCTCAGGTCAGTGTGAAATGACCACAAGATGCAGTGTCATCTCAGTGAAAGGAGGTATACAGCAGGTATGAAATAAATGCCTGCTGAAGGAGCTCTTAGACCCCTGGGTTCTCGCCCTGACCAGGCTCAACTAGAGGGAGTTTTCCCAAAAATGATCAGGGGTAAGTGTTCAGGGTCCTGCAGGTAGAGAGCAAAATAGCTGGGGCGGAAGCCAGGCCCCTGACTCCAAGGCCTGGCACGGTGACCCTGGGCCAGTCACTTGAGCTCCCAGGACCCCAGGCCCGTTTCTAAGTCCTTCAGTGGGTGAGAACAGGGGCTGATCTCCCCCCGGGACGTCTCCACCAGCCGAGTCTTGGGGCAAGCTTTAACAAAAAGGACCCCTGGGCCTCAGTTTTCCCCTCTGTACAATGAGACAGTCAGATTGCTCCCCAGGCCCTCCCAGCCCTGTCTGGTCCCCTTGCCCCCTGGGCCCCTCCATCCAGAGAGGAGGCAGCTGGAGCTCGGGCCTGGGGTCAGCAGGACGTGGCCCCGGTCCTGCCTCAGGTACCTCTCGGCTCCCACTCCTGGTGCCCTCCTCCTTCCCGACCCGGCCAGTTCCTTCCCTCGAAGGGCACTTCCCACTGAACTGGGACCCGGGTTTTCCCCAAAGTCGAAGCCCGTTTTGAGCTTTACTAGCTTTGGGGCCGACTCAAAGATCTCTCGGGAATCTGCTCCCATGTCGGCGCCTCCTTTGGGGCGGGGGCTGTCTTTTGCGTGTCTTGGCCTCCTCAGTTCTTTAGTTCAGTGCCAGGCACACAATAGACACTCAATAAATGCTCATTGACTGAATGAGCTTGGACAAATTAGTGGACAACTCTTAGCCTCAACTTCCTCATCTGCAAAATGGGAGTAATAATAACTCCTCCCTTCCAGGGTTATCATAAGGATCCATTATGAGAGAGATGAAGTTCGTAAGTGTCTGGCACACAGTAGGTGCTCAATAAAGGCTTATCAACTGGATAAACTGGACAAATCAGTGGACAACTCTTAGCCTCAACTTCCTCATCTGCAAAATGGGAGTAATAATAACCCCTCCCTTCCAGGGTTATCATAAGGATCCATTATGAGAGAGATGAAGTTCGTAAGTGTGTGGCACACAGTAGGTGCTCAATAAAGGCTTATCAACTGGATAACCCTGGACAAATCAGTGGACAACTCTTAGTCTCAGCTTCCTCATCTGCAAAACAATAATCCCTTTCTCTCTGAGTTACCGTGAGGGTCCGTGGAGGTCTGTAAGTGTTTTACACCCTGGGCCCAGTGCTCCCCAAGAACAAGGTTTGAGCAGGCTCAGGAGCATCCCCGCTATTATTTAGCCAGGGACAAGGAGAGGACCAGACAGAGCTTCGGCCCTTGCAGAATGTTTGGTCCCAGCTGAGGGTCCCCTTTGGGTGTGGGTAGGTCCCTCGGACAGTCCCCTGGGGCCGATAGCGCCCTTCTTGGCCATTTTTAGCCATTTAAGTTAGAGGACACCAGCTCTCCGGGAAGCCAGCAGTCAAAGTGTCTGAAGAAGGTCTCCGGCTGCCCGGGGCCCGGCCCCCCAGCTCCCTTCCCACACATCCCTCAGCCGGGATGGGGCCTGGAGGCTCCAGGGCCGGCTCTGGGACAAAAGGCCTCCTGGGACTCCCAAAGGCGGAGGGAGGGAGACCAAGAGCCATCCTCAGCACCACAAGTCAGCTGGGCAGTCTCTGTACGGCCAAGGACATGGGGGCCGGGAAGGTGGGGCTAGCCCAGGGTCACATGGACAAGTACACAAGAGAGCAGGTTCTCTGACCCCGAATCCGGGACCTTTCTCCCGCCCCCCACGTCTCCCTGCTCAGAATCCGCCGCCCACGGGAACCCAGGGGCCCTCTGGGACTGACCCCAGCTAGCTAGGATCAGTTGTTGGGCCCGTGACGAATGAGCCGCAGTCAATAGAAAAGGATGGAATCACCAACACCCGCTGGGCAGTCTGTTTAGGTGCCCAAGTCTCTCTGTGGGCAAACAGGGATTCCTAATGATCCTTTAAGAGACCGTAAGCCCTCCCACCAGTGGGAAGGCCAGCCCCAGCTCCTTCTCTGAGAACCATCCCTGAATCCCCAGTTACTAAGAGTGTTGCTCGCCGGCTGACCAATGAGGCGAAGCCTTTTCGGAAATACGGACCGGTCCGCGAGCAGTGCCCCGCTGCGGCTCCGGCCTGGAGGGCCTGGAGCTCCGGCTTTGGACATAGTTCTATCCATTGCAATACAAGGAACAAGAGAGGGGTGGACATTCCCAAAAAGGAAAATTTCCACGGAAGGGAAAGAAAATCAGTGTCAGACTTGGAGCCAAAAAGGCCTTAGAGGCCACCAAGTCCCACTCTTTCAGTGTACAGAGAGGGAAACAGGCCCCAAAAGGGAAATAACGGCTCCCTTCAGAGGAGAAATCTCCACTCGGGCTCCCGGACTTCAAGTCCCCAGGAATTAGCCCATTCGCCAGGGGAAGGAGGAGGATGGAGGGATCGGTGGGAAGGGAAAGGGGGATGCAGAAAAAGCAGAAAAAGTCTGACTTTCTTTTGACACTGAGAGCAGTCCGCCAGGGGAGAGGATGGCTTTCCCCATGGTTGGACGCCTCCAAGCATCACATGGCGGGGTCCACCCAATGCCCGCCCCAGGCTCGGAGTGGAAAGCTCGCTCAGTCTTTAGCTGGGGCCGATTATGCTCATTTCCTTTCCTTTCCTTTTTTCTAGTGGGGGCGGGGGCCGGGGGAATCAATTTTGGCTAATAGGGGAAAAGTCCTGAGTAAAACGATGGCGATCAGTGCAGCAATTTCTCCTCAATCTGGATGCTTGATTAAAGCAGGTGGTCTCGGAGTCTCCCCCATCTCCTGGGCCCCGGACGTCCCCGGAGGGACCGTTGTGTTCCCACGCCCCGATTTCTAGTCCTAGGGCTTACCTGGGTGTCCACCCACTTGGCGCCCTGGGGGGTGTGCTCCACGCGGCCGTAGAAGTGGACGGGTAGCGTGAACTCGGGCCGCGCCTTCTCCCAAGGGTTGCCGTAGCGGAGCCAGTCGTCCGCCTCCTCCATCTGGGCAGAAACGGGGCAGGGGGGGGGGGGGGCGGGACAGAGCCCCCAGGGACGAGGTCAGAGACGGGCCCAACTGGAGGGCTTGGGGGGCAGCACGGACGGGGTGGGGGAGGGAGACTCTGGGTCAGGAGTCCATGCGGGGGGAGGGGGGTCCTCACCTGCCAGCCCCCGCTGATCTTCTGGTTGAAAATCCCAAACTCGTACCGGATCCCATAGCCATAGGCAGCCAGGCCCAGTGTGGCCATGGAGTCCAGGAAGCAGGCTGGAAGAGAGCCACGGCTTGGGGGCGCTCGGGGCAGGGCGGGCCCAGCAGGCCGCCCTCTTGCCCCCCAGAGCCCCTGCTCCGGGAGAGCTCCTCACTTCCCTCAGCTCCCTGTCACCCCCACCCCAGAGCTGACCCTGCAACCCCCATACCGGAGCCCCCACCCCAAGGCTCCCCACCTGGCCCCCAGCCCAGGCCCTGCGCTAACTTACCGGCCAGGCGGCCCAGGCCCCCGTTCCCCAGGCCGGCGTCCTCTTCTATCTCCTCCAGCTCCTCCATGTCCAGGCCCAGCTGGAGGAGACGGGGGGGGGCATCAGGAGGGGAGGGCCGGTCCTCAGCCGCCGTCCCCCGGTGCCTCCTGGGCCGGCCCCTGCTCTCCCCCCCCCCCCCGTTCCCCCCTCCCAGTACCTGGTACGTGGCCTCGTCGCAGGCGTTCTCCAGGGCCAGGTTCACCATGGTGTTCTGCAGGGTTCGGCCCATGTAGAACTCGAGGGACAGATAGTAGATCCGCTGGGGACGGCACAGGGGGTTGGCCCTACCCAGGTGTGCCCGTCCTGCCCGGGGGCCCCCCTGCCCTGCCCGGTCCCACTCAGAGGAAGCCTCCCCTGCCCCGGCCAGTGTTAGGTTTCTGACCTTTGCCAGTGACCCTGCTACCTGATCCTGCCCCCACCCCCCTCCCGGAGGCAGCTGCTTCCCAGCCACTGGCTCTGCCCATAGGTCCCTCTGGCTCAGGGCCAAAGCAGGGGCAGCTGGTCCCTGAGCTGAGCTGGGCCTTGGGGGTCCTGGGCTGAGAGTCCTGGGGCCTCCCGGCCCCTCCTGCCCCAGCCCGAGCCCTGGCACTCTGCCCTGTGCCATTGGCCCTGGGGGGCTCGCAGTCAAACCCCCCCTTCCCAGAAGGTTAACTCCTGGTGCAGTAGATCCAAAGGGCAGAGCTGGGAGGGACCTTCGAGGCCCCCAAGTACAGCTCAGAGGAAGAAACTGAAGGCCAGAGAGGAACCCCAGTTGTGTGACCTGGCCAGCCTTTGCCGTTTGGTTTCCACAGAGGGAGGGAGTGGTCCCGGGACCCCCCACGGCCCCTTCCGGCCCTGACCTGAGGGTGTGTCCCCCATCGCCCCCACCCCTGGCCCCAGGTCCCGGGCACCTTGGGGTCCTTCTCGTAGTAATGCTGCTGGGTGCGGATCCAGCGGCCCACCAGGTGGTCCCGCACGGTATGCGCCAGCGCGAAGTAGTAGTCTCGGGGGGTGGCCACGTTGCGGTCCTTGACCAGGGTGAAGTGCAGGTGCCGGTTGAAGTTCTTCTTCAGCTCGGACACGTTCTCCACGCCCGCCAGGCCGCGCACGCTGATCTGTTTGCGCTTGTCATGGTCTGACAGGGGCCGGGACATGGCGACGGCGAGCGGGGGGGCACGCGGTGTGTGGCGGGCGCTGGACGGGAGCTCTCCCACGGGTGGGTCCGGCGGCCTCGGAGCGGGGAGTGGAGGCTGGCCCCCTGGGCCGGGGTTTTAAGGCCAGGCCTGATGCATTATGCATGGGCTGTGGGGGAGGTTGCCCGCCCCTCATGAATGCATAATGGTGGGTGCAGGGCCTCCTTTCAGGGCTATTTTGGGGACGAGCCGGCTGCCAGCTGCCCCAGGCAGGGCCCGCCACCATCCCCAGCCTACGTGACCCACATCCTGTGGGCCTCCGGCCCATGAGCAAAGGGTCCTTTCCTCCCTGTCCTGAAGCCAGGGGAGGGTCTCCGGGGCCCACCTCGTTCCCAGGGACGCTGAAGGGCTGGGAGCAGAGGAGCTGGGAGCAGAGGGACTGAGGGGAGTCGAGCTCCCAGGGGGCTTTGGGGCTGCTGGATCCCCTGGCCAGGGTTGGAGGGGGCAGAAGAGCCAGGGAGAAGGGCCGGGGGCTGGAGCCCCTTGGCAGGGCAGTCATGGAGTCCCTGGATCGAGCGACTTCTCTGCCAACCTGACAGCAGGGCAGAGGGGGCACCTGCAGAATGCCCTCGGAATTGCCTGTGGTTCAGAACTGCTAAGGAGCCCCCGGGAGTTGGGACACCCTGAACAAAGGGCCCTTAGAGCCGGCCGGCCCCCGTCCCAGCCCAGGCTCCTGCTCAGGCCCCCAGAACACCCCACTGGGGCCGCCCCGGACCAGGTGCTTGGCGCAGGGATTGTTCCCACTTTTCAGAAAACAGCTCTGAGTTGGGACGGGCTGAGCCGTGCAGGCTGCACGCAGAGCCAAGGCTGTTTGACTCCAAGCCCAGAGTGGCGGGGGCAGCGGGGCGCCCGCGGGTGTGGAGATCGTGGCCTGTTCCGGAGACGGGCCCGGGCCCTGGTTGAAAACATGTTTTGCAGAGCGAGCCCCCACCCCCCACCAAACTCAATCCCTCCTAGCGGCCCCCTGTCGCTGTCCCTCAAGAAGGCCTTAAATAGTGACCTTCAGGGAGGAGAGGTCAGATTACAGGCCTGGGCCCGGGCCAGCTGTCTCCAGCCAGCCTGCCCTCCCTCTCACCAGAGCAGAGATCCCTGGGAAACGTAGTCCCCAAGGCCGGGAGGCCCAAGCTTCCTTGCCTGGGTCCCCGGGCTGCTCTGGGATACCGGCCCCCCGCCGGGCTGGGCTGCCTGGGGGAACCTTGCGTTTCTTGCCCATCTGAGCTGTCACCATTGGTTCTAAGTCTGTGCATCTGCCTGTTGTGGAGGGCACTGATGCCAGGGGTACCCCTCCCGGGCACACAGGGTGGCCTCTGTGCTGACATCTGGGCAGCCCTATTGGTCTGGGATACCGAGGGTGCTGGACCCTGGCCATGGGGGTTCTGGGGCAGGGCCTGCTTCTCTTCTGCAGCCCTATGGAAGCGATGGGAAGGAGGCGCCCCAAGGAGCCCAATCTTCCCCTCGACCCAGCCTCGGTCTTTCCATCTCTAAAATGAGAACATGGGACTAAATGCTCGATTTAGAGAAAGCAATGCAGCCTTCTCCTACCCTGACAAAACCAACTTTCCTGAGAAGGAAACTGAGCCAGGCCGGCCTCGGCCCCAAATGCCCAACTTGCCCCCGGCACCTATGCCCGTTTTGGCTACATTCAAATCCCTCGTCTTTTTGGGGGTCATAATGTGGGGACCCTTCTCGACCCACAACCCCAATCTCATCATTCCCAAAGGCCGTAGGACACAGCTAGAGCAGAAAGGGACTCTGGGCGCTTTGGCCGGCCCACTCCTTTTATATACAGGTGAGGAGAGGTCCAAGGAGCAAACTTCCCAGCGCTGTGGTGGGGTCGCCGGGCCGGGCTGCCCACTCTCCTGGGAGCCTGGCAGCCACCAGCCCGGCCCGCACCTGCAGGGAGGGCACCTGTTTCCGTGTGGATCTTGGGTTTCTCCACCAGCACGGCTGACTCCTGGTAAGAGGAGCCCGGCTGCCGCCCATTTGCTGTGACCTTTCCTGGTGGTATCAGTTCTCAGCCGCTTTTGTGGACCACGGACTTCTAAGCTGACCCTCCTCCTCCTCTCCGAGGGGGCGGAGGCGGAGGGGAACTCCTAGCAGGTTTTGCCCATTTCAGGAAGGACCTGCCTGGCAGAGAAAGCCCCATCTATTTCTGGCAGCGGCTCAGGGCTTCTCGGGAAGACTCAGCAACTCCCTGCCTCGCCTTCCCCCTTCACTGGCCTGGCAAGGGGCTCCTCATTAACCAAATCCCAAATGCCAGGCAGCAGCGGGAAGCAGAGGGAGCGACCCCTGGAGCGGGGCACCCCCAGAGGGCTGGGCTATGGTTAAGCCATCGATTGATCGCTTTGTGTTAATCCCCCGTGGCCCAGCTTCAGAGACTAATTAACCACCCCATGGGCCCACCAGGGAAACTAAGGCAGGAGGGGAGCAATGAGACCCAAGGGCCCGGGAATCCTCCCCCACCTCTTTCCTTCAAAGTTTAGAGGAAGGGGAGGGCAATTGCAACCCAGACTAAGGGGCAACTGGGCTCTGGACATCGTCCTTCCACTTCAATAGAAAGCTAAGAGGAAATAAGGCTTCACCCTTCTGTGTTTGGGAGGGGAAGGGGGGGCCTTTCCTAGCCTTAAGCTGTGACACCTGAACCCACCATGCCCAGCCTGGGGCCCTCAAACTCCTCAAAAGGGGGGTTGGCGGCAGCACTTTCTACGGAGGAGCTGCCCTGCATCCAAGTGCTGGCCAGAGAAGGGTGGGCCTAGGCTGGGGCAGGGGGCGCCAGGCCAAGCAGCTAGGTGGGACAGACCGCTTGCCCACAAGGCTTGGGCCTGCCCGACTCAGCTGGGCAACTCCCCTGGTGAGGGGTCTCAGCTGCCTTCCCACTCCCTCCCCAGGCTCCACAGACACAAGAAGCCACTCAGCGGGGTTAATTTTAGCCCCTCTGTGCGTAACAGGCTGGATTAGGCGGCCTGACCTTTCGGCTCCCCGCGCCAGGGGCCGGCAGGTGGCTGCCGCCTGCAGACATAAATCCCAAAGCCCCGCACCCGCTCCCAGGGGAGCGCCCTCCAAGCTGCCTTGGCCCCGGGGGAGAAGAGCCCACCCTACGTGGGGGACGGAGGCCCGCCCCAGCCCAGAGAACGGAACGTGTCCAAAGAAAGAAGAGGCCCAGGAAGGCAGGCTGCTGTTTTACTCAATGGAACATCCCCCTTTTAATGCAGTGTTTTATTGTACACCAAATAAAAGGCCAAAAGAAATTTCTGCAGAGAAAGCGGTGAGGAGGAGAGAGCGCTTTACACATCATTGTCCACATAATCACTCCATGGAGAGGGAAGGGGGGAGGGAGGGAGCAGAGGGGGGACCCTCTCCCCCCCCACCACAAAACATTCAGACATCTGGGACTAAAATAAAATGAAGACGTTCTGTCAGCAGGAGGAGCAAACGGGATCGAAGGCCGGGCAGGGGGCCGACGTGCCGCCCTTGCCAGGGCCCCGACAAGGGGGGGGCCGTGAGGGGCTGGGCTCTAAAGCCCCCCCTGGCCGAGAAGTGAGGAGCCTGGCCCTGGGCCCCCGACGCCCTTTCCGCCCGGCCCACCGAAAGGGCAATCTCCATTTGCTCCCTCCGCTACAGAAAGCTAACAATCTAGGCCTGGGGAGGAAAGGGGGCTAATTGCAGCAGAAGACGGGGGACAGCATCTCCTTGGACGGAGTCTGAGGGAAGAAGAGAGAAGGAAATACAAAGGAAGAGGAAGAAAAAAAATAATAAAAAATTCACGATATGGAGCCAGCGCGTTCCGATTCCGTCCACAAAAATAAGTCAGGCCGCTTTGCCGAACCATCCCGTCCACCAGGGGCGCTGCTGAGGCTGTCTCCCCGGAAGGGTCACCAATGGGCGCGGAAAGTCCTCAGTCGCATGGCGCGGGCCACCGCCGCGGGGACGGGTCCTGGCGGCCCCATTTGGGGAGGGGCAAGGGAGTTGGGTGAGGAGAGAGAAGACAAAGAAGAGACTCGATGCTACGGGGCGCCAGGAGAGCCCAAGCTGGCGCCCCTCCTAACGCCTGCCTGCTCCCAAGCGAGTCCTCAGTCGCCCGGGACAGGCTTCCTCGCACAGCCCAGCCCTGTGCGTGCACACACACACAACATGCGTGCGTCCCAATGTCTGGCTCCATATGGTGAGGTTCGGCGTGTGTTTTAACGAGACCAATTATATATATATATAATATATATATAATATATATATATTTTCTTAAAAAAAAAAAAAAAAATCAAGTCTAGTTCTGTGGTGGAGGCGGTGGGGGAGCTGGAGGCATCCCGAAGGGCGGCATGCCCGCCACCCCCATGCCCATCATGGTGACAAAGTTAGAAGGGTCCATGGGAGGCGGAGGAGGAGGGGGCGGGGCGTACATCATGCCGGCGGAACCAGGTGGCGGAGGCGGCGGAGGGGGGGGGGCCCCGGGCGGCAGAGGCGGCTGGACCCCGGGGGGCAGGGGCACCATAGTGGGGTTGCCTTGCATCTGAGGGGCTCCTGGAGAAGCTGCGGCAGCCGCCTGCTGCTGTTGCCATGGCGGGATGGACCCTGTGCCAGCGCTCGTGGTGGTAGTCGTCGTATCTGGGGTGGTAAAGAAGCCCAAGGTCACACGCGCGGGGGCACGCCGCGGCTCTCTGCGGCTGCTGGCTCGGGATTGGGGGCCGGGGGCGCCTGCTCCTTGCTCGGCATGCGTTAACGTGGGGCCGGGGGGGAAGGGGCGTGGTGGGGAGGGACAGCATGTACCCTGGGCTCAGCCTAAAGGTCTCTGGGGCTTCACTGAAAAAGCCCCTCATCACCAAGGCCCCAGTACGGGCGGAGGGGAACACACGAGAACCAGCCCTGACAGCCCTCCCCCCGTCAACGGCACTTTCAACCTCCAGACCAGTCGCTCTCGGCCCCCCCCCCCCGCCCCCACCCCCCATCAGGCTCTCAGTCCATGCAACAAGAGCCTCCAAGGCCCTGCGTCCTCCCCCCAACCCCGTCCAGGCCCCAGCACCGGCCAGACCAGATTCACGCCACACCAGACATCACAGAACCCCAGACTGCCACGCCCACTCTAGGCCCCCAGCACCCAAATGACATTGTCTCAGAGACTAACCCACTCCACCCCCCACGACCCCCCAACGAGGAATCCCGGACTCACTTTGCTGCCATGGCAAGGGGGTACTGGAAGCCATACTGCTGCTGGGCGGCGGGGGAGGCGGAGGCTGCTGCTGCTGCTGCTGCCATGGGGGAAGAGGGCCAGAGGGAGGGGGTGGGGGCTGCCCACTGGGAGGCGGCGGCGGCGGCATCATGCCCATAGGCGGCGGCGGCATCATACCTGTGAGGTAGGAAGCGGCAGGTGAGTTCCTGGGGCCTGGCCGTGCTCACAATTCCCGAGGCAGGGGAGGCGAGCGGCCACATGAGGGGGGGTACCCCCCCATGCCGGACACCCGGCTCCATTACCTTTTCCTTGATGTAGGCGATAGACCCCAGAGCCCACAGGCGTACTTCCCAGGTACTGATCTTGATGGAAGGAAGAGCAGGGACTTAGCAGGACATTTGAACCGGCCGGACGAGACTCCCGCCCCCCTGCGGCCGCCCAGGACTCCAGGTGACCCGGCAAAGCACCCGTGACCGGCCCGCTGGAAGAGCTGATCCCTTCCTGCCCGCCCCCGGGGAGCGGCGCTCCTCCCCCGAGACAGGCCAGTGGAATGCCACGGCCACGCCCCGTCCCCGTGCTAGTCCAGTCACTTCGAGAGCAGCTCTTGACCCTCACAGTGGCCTGGCATGACCCCCCCCAGCCTACCCCAAATCCCCAAGGTTTCTGGTCTGACACTTACTTACCCATTGGAGGAGGGCCATGGTGCCCAGGTGGGTGGGGCCCCTGGTTCATCGGCGGTGGCGGCGGCTGCATCCAGGGGGGCGGGGGCCCGTTGGGGTTGTGCTGCATGGGGTGACCACCGTGCCCCCCTGTCAGACTGGGCAGCGGGTGTGGGAAGTTGTGAGGCCCACCGCCGGGGCCACCGGGCCCTCCGCCGTGCATCCCATGGTACGGGCGATTCTCTGAGGGCCCCGAGTTCATCCATGGCGGGCGGCTCTGGGTGGTGGACATGAGAGACTATGTGAGAGCATTTCCCGTCTAGACCCCTGCCGGCATTTGCTGCTGGCAACATTGCTCTCTCAGGCCGTGGAGGCGGCCCCCAAACGCAGGGTGAGAACCTCAAAAGATCGCTGTGTCTCACAATGGCCCGACAACCTGGGAGAACAATGTTGCCCAAATGACCCCATGAAACCTGACGACCTGGCTCTGGTTGCCCCCAAACCCAAAGGAAAGGGAGCAGTGCGGCCAGAAAGCAAACCGCCTGGCACTCACCGGCGGCGGCGGGTTGTTGGCAGGGGCGGCAGGCCGAGGCGCGCTGGCCAGCGGGGCGGCAGCAGGCCCAGAGGCCGAGCCGGCAGAAGCCGGAACCGGAGCTTCACCCAACTCTGCCATGAGAGACAGGTATTCCTTGTCCATGCGGGCTTTATCTTGGGCAGACTGTGGGTCACCAGGCCTAGAAGGAAATAAAAAAAAAAAGTCTTTCACCAACATGCTAGAGACCCAGGGTCCTTGGAGTTCACCAGGTGGGCCTTGTGCCAAAGCCTGTGCCCATCCGTGGGAGGCCAAACCCTCTATTTTACCCACGAAGGCCCTAAATGCGGGCATCCCACCTTAGATCATCCAGCTGCTGTGCCAACTGCAAGCTGGCCACCTTCCACAGACTCAGGGCTAGCCAGAGCCACAGCTCAGGCCTGCAAACCAGGAGAACGCTCACCAGAGGGGGCTAAAAGAGCACAATCTCTTGATTTCTGAAAGCCCTCACACCCCCCCCCCATTCTGAACTACCAGAAATAGGAAAATCCATGAATAACTATTATCAGTAGAAGAACTGACAAGTTTTTTGCAATCTAAGGCGAAATTTAAACTACTTGTGATCGTAGACCTGTCTTCTGCAGCAATTAGTGCCCTCGGTACAGGAGCAAACACCTCATTCTCCAGAGGGGCCCAAGCTGCTGCCCTTGGGGCCACAGAAAGGACAAGAATAAGTGTTGACATCCCCCCCAGATGCTCACCATCATGGGGGGGGGGGCAGTGTTCCCATGCCTCAAGAGCTTAAAAAAAAAAAAAGTACAAAGGCCTGCTTCCCGCAGCTGGTGTGCTTAACCTGCCTCTACTTTTAACATATTTTAGCAGTTGGGGCCAGCACAGGGCCGGATCTGGAGACAAATTCAGGGAAGCAAGTCATTCAATCTGCTTGTCTCCTCATCTGTGAAATGGGAGTGCCTGCCAGGGCTGTTGTAAGACCCTGCTCGTCAGACGCTAGGTAAATGCCCTGGTTATCCCGGTTCTAGTCCAGTGAGCAAAAACCACCCCTCCACAGGACCTTCCGCAGAATCTCACCTTTGGAATTTGCAATCTGAAGCAATGTGGCCAGCCCCTCCACATTTGGTGCAGACCGTGGTGTTGGTAATGCTTCGGGTCTCTGAGCTCTGCCATGGTCTTAAGATCCTGCCAAGAGAGAAAGGTCAACTCTGGGGCTAAGTTCCACTTCGCTCCTCCCCCATCTCCTCATCCCTCGCCTCTAGGATGGTTCTGAAAACTCTTCCTCCAAGTACCTGTTGTCATCCTCCCGGAGAGTCCCGTTCAGGCGGGCTAACTCTCGAAGCTGCATCTTCCGGAGATCATTCTGGTCCTCTGGGGTTTCAATACCCTGCTTCAGAATATTCCGGATCTAGGAAATTACAAGGGTCAAGGGGTAAAAAAAGAGACAGGTCAAACAACAACAAAAAAAAATGCCATTCAGTAATATGCCAAAGAAAGATCTGTATCAAACTATTTGTGTCTTAACAAAGAACAAGAGAAGAACAGACTTGTGTATCAAATCATCAAAAAAGTGGTTACAACATCAGAGTCTGGGAGTATTACTGAGCTTCTTGCAAAGAAAACCTGAGCATATTAAGATGGGAAAGAAAAAAAAAAAAAAACCAACATGAAAATACATTCAATTAAGACAATCAGGCTTTATAAAAGTGCCTTCCTTTTGATCCAGCAATCTCACTTCTGGGTCGCAAAGGGATCAGAAGAGGGAAAAGGACCCACCTGGGCAAAAAATGTTTGTAGCAACCCTTTTCGTGGTGGCAAGAAACTTTTGTGTTGGGTAGTGTCTAAATAAGTTATATAAATGTTATGGAATATTATTGTTCTATAAGAAAAGACCAGGATGATTTCAGGGAGGCCTGGAGAGACTTAAGATGGACTAATGGCCAGTGAAGTGAGCAGAACCAGGAGAACATCGTATATAGCAACAAGAATGATAGACTGAGCTCTCCTCAGCAATGCTGTAATGCAAGAAAATTCTAAAGAGTCTTGGGATGAAAAATACCAATTGCCACCCAGAGAGAACTATGAAGACTGCTGACTGAAGCATTTTCACTTTTTTTTTCTTTCTTTCTCATGGTTTTCCCCTTTTGTTCAGATTATTCTTTTCCAACATTACTCACATGGAAATATATTAAAACAATACTATTAAAATAAAAATGGACTGCCTAGCTCTGCCCTGAAAAAAGTAAAAAGCCCCTTTCCTCCCCTTCTCCACGGAGATCTGCTATCAATTTGCTGAACGCCCCACTTCCCTCTTACCCCCCCAACCTTTTCCTTGCCTGTTAAAAGGGGTGGTTCTCTGGGAACAGGTATTTGCAAACGAAGGTGATAGAAAGTCTGGCCAGCAGTTAAAAAAAAAAAAAAAAGTTTTGGAAAACCTTGCTAATATTCATTTACCTGTTCTACTGCCTTTTTGACATTCTCCATGGTATTGGCAGTAACTAGGGCATGGAGGGGCTCATCCTCCCCAGGCAGCATCTGCCCATCTTTACGCCCAACTTTGCCTTCCTTCACAGATCCTTTCCCCCGGATCATAATCTTGGCGTTGCACTCCTTCTCAATATTCTTCAAGGTGTTGCCCCTATGAAAGTAATAGTCAATTATGAGACTAACGGGTGGGTGCCAAAAAAATGGGGTAAAAGCAGTGCCAAGGAGGCCCTGGAAATCCAAACCACTGCCCCCTCCATGCCCCCAGGGGTCTACTGTGGCCAGTTCTATTTATTTTCTCTGGGACAAAATGCAGAAAGAAGCAAGAGCAGCACCTACAGAGCCCCCCCAACCCCACCCCAGTGCTGGCCCTTGATATCTATAAGGCTTCTCTCCAGAGACAGCACTCACCTGGGCCCAATGAGAAGTCCCACAAAGTTGATTTCTGGATACTCATCTTGCGGAATCATCACCTTGTCGCTTACCCGGGTCGCTGGAGGTCTACACAACAAACACATTCTCAAAAGCCCATTCTCGGACCCCCACTCTTCCCCCGAGCCCACAATGGGATCCCTAATAGCTGGTCTCCCATCCCCTCAGCTCACAGGGGCAGAGGAGCCAAAGGGAGTCGGGTCGAAGCCTCTGTCCCCAGCCCGGCACTCACTTGTAATCTGCAGGAGGCTTGAAGTCGGGATTGAGCGCCACCATCTCGGTGATGAGGTTGTGTCTTTCTTCCTCCAGCTTCTTCCGGGTCCGAAATTCCCTCGTGTTGAGGCGCTTCCCCTCGCTATTGTAAATGGGCTCAGGGGAAGGGGACCTGTGGGGAACAACCCGGCGTCAAGCTCTCCACCCCTCGCCTGTCCCAGGAGGACTCTACTAAAGTCTGCCCCCGGACCCCGCTACCTCTCAGACCCTAATGCCACTCTCTTCGGAGGAACCGACCATAACGTGTGCTATTCAATCTAGTGTGCAATGGGGAGGCGTAAGCTGGCTTACAACACTGGGATGGGGAGAGAAGAGTTAAGGGGGTGAGAGGAAAAAATTGTGCTATCCTTGGGGGGTGTGCTGGGGGCAATAATAATAATTGTGGGCCTCAGCCACACTCACCCCGGGGGGGTAGGGGGGGAAAGAGCATATGAATTGTGGTGTTGAATTGAGAAAAAACTTGAATTGGCATGAACGTTCCACTCAACGCAATGAGCCAAGGAGCCAAAATTTAGATATTCTTAGAGACCCTGTGCTCTATTAGGGAGAGAAGAAAGCCTGTACCCCCAAAACAGCACAACTATTTATTATTCGATAATGTAAGCTATCGTTATTATTAAATCTTTGATTCAGACTAACTGGGACTCAAGGCTACCGCAGCTACATGGCTGCCACAATGGAGAGAGATGGTTCAAGGCTTCGCGTCTGCTTTTCCATCAATGTCCTGGCAGGCTGCGCCAAAGGCCCACGAGTCAACCTGTTTTCTGGCTGTTTAAGGGTTAGAGGTTGGGGAGTCTGAGTAGAGAAAATCGTTAAAATGGTAAGGCAGCTTCTAGAAGAGGCTGCAAATGCAGATTGGGTCAGACACCTGCCTAAGTCTGAGCCTGCAAACAGCAAGATTGGGGAGAGCCCGTCTCGCTCTCCCCCAGGGTTTACAAGCCCAGAAAGCAAAGCAGATTCGTTCTCTTTTTTAAAGAGTAAAATGCTGTTGCTACAAGTAAAAAAATACCAATTATAAAAAGGTCAGTTTACCACAGCTGTTTTTGCGGTGATAAAAAAGAGGTTACACTCCTAGAATTTTGAGTATGGTTATAAAAAGGACCAGAGCTTGACATTGTGAATGACAATTTAGTAGCAGCTGCAAGAAGGGAGAGAGCATATGGATCAGGTTATCAAAAACCATCCTGGAAGTAGCCTTGTTTGAGTTGAGAGGCCCTTGCCTTGCCTAGCTGGAGAGCAAGGACTGAAAGCGGCTGCTCCCACTGTCTTCTCAGCCTAAAGGAACCATGTCACGCCACATGTTTGTTAGACACACGGTAGGATAAAAGGTCAGGTTTGTTCATGACTAATGACGGCTAAAGGACACCTCCGTTTCTAGCATCTGGATAAACTGTTGGCACAATCCAAGAAGTCAACAGTAGGAAACAAGACTCCCCCATTGTCATTCTACTACCCCACCTTACACATTTAAGCTAAGAGAAGTTCATTAACGATTTAAACTGTGCAAGTTAAGCAGCAATGAAATTGCATTAAGTGGCTTAATTTCAAGGTTATACCTTCTTAAGCAATCGTTTAGTCATATTGGAAACTGATTCATGCATTTGCCTCCAATCTTGGCCATACGGACTCTCTCCAAATGAATGGGAGGGGAAGGAAAAACTCCGCTCTGCTCAGGTTTGATTTCTAATCACAGGCTTGACGTTTCTAAGATCAGACAACCCTGGCCAGATTCCCGCCTGGACTTGTGTGCTGCTATCAGGGAATGGGCATTTCTGGCTGACTGCTGTGTGGACAAACTTTGGCTTTCCGGTCCTTCCTTACAAACCACACTGGCTATTTAGGTGCCTCCCAAGAATTTCACCCCTTCCCATGACCTTGGAAAAACAAAAGCTAGTTTCCTAGTGGTTAGATTGGTTTAACTTCTTCACCTCCACAATAGCAAATTAGATAAAACTGATCTCTAATCCCAATTCCTCCAGGGAGCAAAGGTTTTGTTAAAAATTCACCTTTTAGAGATTGGTTTAGTAACCTGTAAACACATAGTTAAAGGGAAAAAAGCCAAAAGGGCACTCTACAGTTGTGGTCTGTAACCTAGAATACGTAACCCTCCCCAAAAAATAAATAAATAAAAAAGGAAAAAAAAAAAAAAAAAAGAAAAAGAAAAAGAAAAAAAACAGCCCAACCCACGACAAAACACTGCAAGTGAAAAATTAATGAAATGTAATGGGATAAGTAAAACTAAGGGGTCAATGTGGAGAAGGAAGGAAGTTAATTTGTTTCCTGGCAAACAAGGGGCAGCAGAAAGATGCATGAGTGAGTGGCCTGCGGCCCATTACATCATCTTCCTGATTTAATGCACCATTAATTGGGTAATGAAAGCCAAAAACAAATTAGACACAAAAGTCGAGTTTTAAAGCAAAATGAGCTCAATTGTGCTGCATGCTCTAACCGAAAATCGAATGTAAATGGAGGGATTCTGGCCCTCCTCTTAAGACAACCAGATCGAAGCTATTCCAAGATCAACAAGCCAATAAAACAACTGGTTAAAAAAGTGAGATCCTCTCAGAGAAACGGTTCGAGATTGTGAGCTGAAAGACCAAGGTGACCACAGCTGGTTTGGGAGGGCCCCATTACCCCTTTCAAAAAAATATTTTAGGGCTGCATTTCACCCCAAACAGATGAGAGACCCTAGGCCCTCCTCCCAACACCCCCAGGCTTTGGCCAAAGCTGCGATATTATTAGCTGGCAGTGAAGGAAGTTGGTTAGAAATCTCATCTGACTTTAAAACCATCTCAAAACCATGAGAAGAAAACTGACGTTTATCAGCTACCCAAATTGAATCTCTGGGTTGCTTCAACCTCAATGATGCACAAAAAATATTTCTTAATCCTGCACCGTGTGTACCTGTGAGGAAGATGCTACGTGGGCTCATGGCCAGAGCAGGCTCTGAAAGGTCAGTTAACTGGCCGCCTGACTCGCCCTGCACCATTATTAGGTTCAAACCTACACGCTTACCAATTGGAAACCAGTTGTCCATTTCCTGCGACTTTTGACTTTGCTAAAAATTAAGTTTCATTCCAAATTTCTAACTGTTAACTGCTGAATATATTGATATAGAATTTTAATTCTTAGTTCCCCAAAGAGTCAGAGTACCAAAGGCATCTTATCAGGATTTCATTGAACTGACACATTATGTTGCCACCAAAAATGTATTGAGAAAAAGGTAAAAGCGTTACTGTCAGCTGGTTAAAACTGTTTCCCAACCTGTCCTCAGGGTTAGGGGGGATGCCCAGGTCTCCTGTGCGCAGTTTGCGAGTCAGGTCTTCTATCTGCAGTTGCACTGGAAGAAACCAGGTTAGGAAAGAAAAAAAGGATGGAAAAAAGACAATGTTACCAAAAAACATCTCAAATCTCAACATCAAAGCATGAAGAACTTGGAGACTTTGAAAGGGATGACTGACCAGGGTACAAACTGAGGAAAACCCCCAACCACCTACCAATCATATAGTTCGGCAGGAGTCCGTTTCTACTTCTAGCTATTTTTCTGTTTTATCAATTGGGAAGCAAACAGTTTGTTGGAAGAGGGGTTAGCAACAAAGGCTGTCTAATGACTAAGGCTGACAACAAAGCATTTCTTGGGGAGGTGAGACATGTCTGCTCTACCTGTCCCAAGTGACAAAAGCTTGCTGCAACTGGTAACAGAAATAAATCCTGGATGTCAGCAATACCCCACCCCACCAAATTAACCTCTTCAGGGCAAGTCTTTTTTCTTCTGTTTCCCTCATTAAAACAAGTAATGTGATTTGTGCTGAGGACCAATTAATACAGGACAGGATTAATATGGAAGTGATACCAGTTGAGCAAGGGTTATTTCCTTTCCAATGTGGGCAGACTGATTTTCTTCCAAATCCCCTTAAGATAATCTGGTTACCACTTTAAAATGTTAATAGTAGAGAAATTCACATACATCCTAATGTTCATACTACCAGGCCCATTCAAATTAGAATATAGCTACCAAAATACCTGCTATGCAAGTGTTAGATTACAAGCAATATACATAAACCAATAGCCACAGATGCAAGAATTGTTTTGTTTTGTTTTACCACAAAGGTTTTTAAGGGGACAGGCACAAAGGGAGTAACATGTGACCCCCCACCTTGGTTCTCGACATTTGAGGCTGTATAGAAGAAAGGAAGGTGAGGGTTTCACAATCATAATAATAATGATGATGATAATGATAATAATGATATTAACCTACCAGTGTCCCTGAGCAATGTTACTTAATTTCAGAGATAATAATGAGACCTGTAGTACCCAGGGACACAAGACCATTTCCCCCCAAAAGTTATTGTCTGAATAATCACCTATTTCTTACCTTTAGACCCATTGAGAATTCTGAGCGTTAGGCAAACCTACAACCAAGGGCAATGACCTACCAAGCTTTTAATTAACAGGACTTAATGGGCTCCCAAACTCAAGGCATCTAGTTTCTTCTTTTACGCCAAACGTCAAAATAACCCAGGTTCAGCAGCCCAAGGTGACGTTCACCTTCATGTTAACTTACTTACTGAGATGTGGGTACAGGAGACCTAAAGCTACAGCCTCCTTTAGTCTTCTGGACAGAGCCCCACACACTTAGGACTTCAATCAATTCCCTCTACTAGAAGTTGGTCTTGTCTGAGTTCTGTGGTTTGGGTTTAGCTACGTTCTAGCCTGGGTTGGCCCCCCCCAACTCTGCCCAGACTGCTGCTGTAAATAACTCTGGGGCTTTGTCCATTAACACAAGAGACCTACGTACAAAGGAAGCCCATGGCAATGGGCTGTTTTCCAAGGGATAAGGGTTTTCTATGGGTGTTAGTTTCCCAGAGCAACCCTCCACTAGAGGGCGGGTTTCCCAGAGAAGGGGAAAGCCCATCAGAAGGCCTGCCTCTGGAGTCCGGGGCACCTGGGGAGCCTCACAGCAGCCCAGAAAAGAGGCCACAGCTCTCAGGTTCACAGAGGCACATAAAGAAATCCATGGCACAGACCCAGGAAAACACCTTTGCTGCCTGCCTTGAAGAAGCCTCTGGATTTGTTTAAGGCCACAGCCTCAGATGCCAGAGGAAGAACTATACAGCCTCCGTAACAGGAAATGAATGGTTAAATTAACTCTAGATATATCTACACGTTTGCAAATAAAGATAAATATCTGCGTTAATATCTGACGTCAAAAACAAGAGATCAATTTGTGGTTAACTTGCACTGCCCGTGGCAGTTATTCCCGAGAGAGGTAAAATCTTTTAAAAACACTTGAAATGTCCCGTCTGCCCTTGTCCAGGCTCTCAACTCCCCAGACCCAGTTCCGTTCCCAAGCAAGTATCTCTTTCCCCAGCCCAGTTCTTTGTGAGCAGACACAAGAGCCTCTGTTTAAAACGGTTCCAGAGACCAAACCACCACAGATGCTGAAGGGAAAGTTTCTGGAACCAAATGTGTGAGGAAAGATGAACCATCACCCAATTTTCTCTCAAGCACCCATGAGCCCAAGACTCTTCTGCCCCCTCAGGCCACAAAGTGGGAACCCGGGGAAGAAGACAGGCTTCTTGGGGAAACGAGGGCCGGGTCCTTCGTGGAAGGGAGGCCACTCGCTTCCACAAGTGCTGCTCCTTGGGGTCTCCTGGAAACCCTGACTTAGAGAAGCCCGACACCCCCCTCCCCCACGAAGTTGACTAAGTAGCTGTTGGGAGGAAAACTGCAGGTGGGACTAAGCTCCCCCACCCCAGGGACCCCCTCTGGCAACCCCGAGACACTGTGGTCGTGGTCAGACGGGGCAAGGCTGCACACTGGGCAAAAGCTGGCGAGTTCAGACGTTAAGCAGTCACCCCCACAGTGACCAGAGGCTCAGGAATTCTGAACCGGGTCTCTCTCCGCCTGGCCGCCGCCGGACCCCGTACGTGTGTGCAGAACCCCTATTTACCTATGTAAGCTCTTTCTTGCTCCCTGGTCAGGCCCGGGGGGATCACGGTCGGCATGCCCGGGATCACTGTCTTCTGTTCCATCGTGTCCTGATTCCAGCGGCTCCTCTTCCGCTTCTTATTGGGGAAATCTGAGGGCGAACACCGACCGTTAGCCGCAGACAAACCAGGCGCTGCTAGGAGCCTGGGGACGCCGCGGAAGGCCGTGAACCCCCCCGGGGGCTCCCGCTGGGAGCCTCTGCTAGCGACCGGGGCATATGGGAACCCCTAGACCCCCTGGCAGAGTCCCGCCCCCACCAGGTTCCCCTCTCTCTCCCGGCCCCGTTCTCACCACCCGGGCGGCCCAGCATGGCCGAGGCTCCTCCGCGGGCCGCCGGCCCTCCTTCCTCACAGGCCTCGCTTGCCCCATATGAGGCGGGGGCGCCCCGGCCCCCTCCCTCTCCACCCGTCCACCAGGAGGCGGCCGCGGTTCAACCTGCCCCCACTCCCGCCCCCTTCGATTTGCTTTCAAAGGCGCGCAGGCGCAGCGAGCAGTCCCGGCAAGGCCGACCAAGCAGCCCCAGCAGCCCGCGCGTGCGCGCAATACTTCCGCGCCTGCCCAGCCCCCCCTCCCACCCCGCAGAGGAAGGCGCGTGCGCGCCAGCCGCTCCCCCGTTTCGGGCTGCGCGCGCAGGCGGCGGCATGCCCCTCGGCCCGGCCTGGGTTGGGTTGGCCCGGCCGGCCCCCGGCCCCCCCACCCCCACCCCGTCCCCTTTCCCCCGGCCCCCGCTGCGCGCGCCCCCGCCGCCGCGTGCCGCCGCCGTGGTGCCGCGCGCCCCTCGGGCGGCCGGCCTGTCCGCGCGCCGCCGGCCTCTCTCTCGCTCGCTCTCAGCGTCCGACTCACCTCCTCCCCCGCCGGCCGGGCC
Source organism: Sminthopsis crassicaudata (assembly GCF_048593235.1). Taxonomy (NCBI): domain Eukaryota; kingdom Metazoa; phylum Chordata; class Mammalia; order Dasyuromorphia; family Dasyuridae; genus Sminthopsis; species Sminthopsis crassicaudata. The sequence goes on from NC_133622.1 coordinate 250,162,903, forward strand.
CGGCTGCGGGTCCTGGAGCGGCTGCGGCAGCGGCTGCGGCGGAGACACGTGCTGGAAGAGCGGCGGCGGCGGCGGCTGGGGCGGCTGCGGCGGAGGAGGCGGCGGCGGCGGCGGAGGGGGCGGCTGCGCCTGCGGGTACGCGGGACCCGGCGGCGGGGGCGGCTGCGGCGGGGGCCCGGAGGCCGGACCGGGGGCGGCGGCGGCGGGCGGCGGCGGCGGGGGAGGCGGCGGCAGCGCCGCGAAGGGGAAGGCCGCGGCCAGCGGCGCCGCCATCAGCCCCGGGCCCACAGGCCCCAGCGGCAGCCCCGCCCCGGGCCCCGGCCCGCCCCCCCCAGGCCCCGGCGGCGGCGGCGGCGGCGGCTCGAAGGCCCGCTTGGGCCCGGGCCCCGGGGGGAGGCCGGGCGGGGCCGCGGCCGGCGGGTGCAGCTTACCCAGCGGCGTGGCGTTCGCTCCGGTCGCCATGGCGCCCCCGGGGACCGGCGCCGGCGGCGGCTAGGGCGGCTCCGGGGCGGCGACTTGGACTTGGCTTGAGCTTCGCGAACCTTCCCTGGGGCCGCGGCGCGGGCGGCGAGGCTCCTCCGAGCGGACCGGACCGCAGCGCACCGCGGAGCGAGCGCGAGCTCCTTCCTCTCACGCGGCGGGCGCGGCGGCGACGACGGCGGGCGGGCGGCGCGAGACGCACAAAGAGGGAGGAGGGGGGCGCCGAGGCCGGGGGGGCGGGCCCGCGGCCAGGGTGCTCGTCGCCAATTGGTGGAGGGCCGGCCCAGAGAGGGGACGGGAGCGCTTGGATTGGCCGAGCTGCTCCTCAAAGCTGGGTGAGCCGGGATTGGCCCGAGCCGTTAGGAGGAGAGAGGAAATGGCGGCGGGGGTGGGAGGGAGCGCGGTGCGCTATCCATTTGTTACTGCGCGAACAGAGTTCTAGGCTATCTGGGTGCGTGTGGGGGATGGAGGCGAACTCTATGACGTCAAGGAGAAGCGGCCCTCCCATTGGCCGAGCTGAATTCAGTCTATCAAGCGCGCAGATAGGTCGGGATTGGCTGCTCTGAGTTCTTGGCTCTTGCCCCCGCCTCCTTCGCCCGGGGGAGCAGTTTCTTCCTCTTTGGGGAAGAGGTTGTGGCCTCCGAGTAGGCGCCTGGTCGAGGGGCGTAGAGTTGCGCATGCGCACGGGAACCCTGGCTGGGCGCTGGGCGGACTCGGGTGGTGGAGGTGACCCGCCCCTCTCGGGCCTAGGACGGGGATGCTCACCGACCTTGACGTAGCAATTTGCCACGTGATCTCAAGCGCACGCCCCCTCCACCCCTACAGGTCCACAGGGAAGGGACCTAGGGAGACCATTTGTCCACACGGGGAAACTGAGGCCCGAGGTGGTCAGGACGCCCAGTCCAAGCCCACGACCTTTTGGGCAAGCGTCCAAGCAGGATAGGAGCTCAAGTTCCCATTCCCCCTCGGTGTTGTGGATCCCCCCCACCACACTCGCGCCCCATCCGGATCTGGTTTCCGCCCGGGGATCTCGAAGCTAGAGCGTCATCAGATCTGCCCCCGCCCCGAGGCCACCTAGGGGGTTCAGCTTCCCAATGGGGGGCAAGGGCGATGACGTCATTGCCTCAGCTGCCATAGCTGTCACAGTTTCCACGGTTCCCCCCCCTCTCTGCACCCCAGCTCTCGAACTTTGGTCACCTCGTGGCATCCCCTGCCTCAGCCGTCAGCATTATGAATTGCCTGCTTGCCCTCCCTCCCAGCATGCCCTTGCTAGCTTCGGGGGCCGCCCCAGGGGGCCTCCAGTCCCATCCTCCTTCCCTCTGGGACCTCTGCAGTTTGGCCGGGCCCTCCTAGCTGCCAACGGGCAAGGCTCAGGCCACTGACAGGCGCTCTTCTTCCTCCTTTCTCCATCTCAGAAGCCCGGGGTCGCGTCCCTCCCTCCCCCGCTCCCCACTTCCGCCCTGGTCCTGCTCTGGGCATGCCCCTTCCTTCACCCTGAGCTCTAGCTCTTCCCCCTCATCCTCCTGCTGCAACTCCCCGGAGCTGCTGCTCCATATTATGAATTACTCATTGGAAATTTCAACCGGTGGCCCCGAATGTAAATCAGCACATGCCGGGGCACTTTTTTCTCTTTGGCCGGATTTTCATAAAGAAATGGGTATTTTTAAAAATGAATATACATGGGATAACCAGAAAAAAAAGGCATCTCAAACTCGGCCTGCCTGAGTGAGCCATTACCCCTCCTCTCCTGCTCTTTCCTCTCCCAAATGTCCCCTTTTCAATCCAGGTCTCCCTCCCTCCAGAAACAGCCTCTTCCCTCCACTTAGTTGCCAGATTTTGCCATTTCTCCCTCCAGAACCTCTCTGACCGCTTTTTGTATCCTGCAACTTCTAGCTTAGTTCAGACCCACATCACCCGCTCATTTCCTCACACCAGTCCCTCCAAAATGTCCATTTCCCATCTCCAAGCCTTTGCCTGCAATTTCTTCGTTCCTTAAAGAGGCCCTTCCTTCTCTGTTCTTTAAACGGATGCTTGAGCGGCGTCTGCCTGAAATCTTTCCCGAGCCCCCAAAGTACATTTGTACTGACTGACTTATATTTACATATTTATGTCTCCATGTGTCCCCGTGGATTTGTTACATCTAAGATCCAATGTAAACTCTCTCCCTGGCACTGAAAGCTTGTTCCTTTTCGCCCACTTCTTCGCGCCCCCCCCCCATTGTGGGTTCTCTTGACAGAGGTACCGAGGGCTGCGCCATTTTCTTTCAGACGAGGAGACTGAGCTAAACAGGGTGACCTTGTGATGCTTTCTTTTCTCTAAATTGTAAATTGTCTCTATTCATTCCGGTGACTTAGCACCTTGCAAGAATCCTAACATGAGGTGACTTGCCCAGAGTCACACGACTGGGAAGCGTCTGAGGCCAGATTTGAACTCGGAAAGATGAGTCTTCCGGATTCAGGCCCCCTGCCCGCCAGCTGCTCTAGGCCAGACCCTTCCAGTTCTGGGTGAGATGGGGGCTGTGCTCTTTCCTGGCTGTTCCAGGAACACAGGCCAGCGATGACTCCCCATTCTCTGGGATGGTCCCTAGGCCTCCTACAGGAAACCTTCCACCCGGTCTATTATTTTTCTGTTTTTAGATTGCTCACAAATTGTCTCCCTCTGGAGGGTGAGCTCCTCCAGGGCAGGTACTGCATTTTATGGCTCTGTATCCCAGCACTTAGCAAGTGCTTAATCCTGGTTAGCCTTAACTAGGGAAGAGAATTTGGGGAGGATGAATCAAATCATCAAAGGGAGTGTTTCCTTCCTTTGAACCCATCCAGGCAGGAAGAGACGGGGTCATTCCCTAAGCCATTTGTCAAAGTGACAGAGAAAAGCTGTTGGGGGGGAAGGGAGGGAGCTTGGACACTCCTCTCAGAGGAGGAAATACAAAAGGTCTGGATTTCAGAGATCCCAGCAAAGGGGGGCCTAGGAAGTCCCAAGAATAACAGAGCAGCCCTTTCCCCAGCTCCTCCTCCTTCCTGACTTGACTCCCACAGGATCCAGTGTTTACAGTAAACTGGACTTAGGTGGTGGAGCCCAGCCTGAGCCAGGTGTGAGGAATTTCCTAAAGGCTTTGAGCAATTAGAACTTTTCCTCTCAAATCAATCCTCCAGAGCTAGGAAGGTACTAACTCTGGGACTGTTAGAGGCCCTTTTATTGCCCCCAGGCCAAAAATAAGAGCTACCCTAGCTTTCCGGTCTTCTGGGGAGCTTCTGGGAGCCCTCTGGTCCAGCCCTCCATCTCCCCCCCAGTTCCAACTCCCAGCTCCGGAGCCCAACATTAGCCATCCTCCACACACGCCCCACCCCGTGCTTGGGTAAACTCCACCTTAACACTTAGTAAGCACTTAAATGCTGATTGATTGAACGGTGAAGGAAATCTCCTAAGAAAATCCTTTGCCAACCTAAAAGCAGTTAGGTAAACTTAACTGTGATTTTTTAAGAGATCCCAAGTCTAGTGAAATGGCCCCTCCCCTCAAGGAGCTTATATTCTAATGGGGGAGCCGGCCAACAGGTAAACCAGAGGTAGAGCCCAAAATAAGCACCAGGGAGAAAGGTCACCCTGGAGAGGGAGGCCCTGGAAGCTGGGGGAAGGGGAGAAGGGGGCAATGCTAGACCTTTATGGTCGAGTATAGCCCCTTGATTGAGTAATAGGAGCAAATACTTCAATTCTGTCAAAACATTTAATTAATCAGAGTTAAGCTAATATGTTTAATGGAGTGCTCCGAGCCACTGGATAAAGTCAGATGATAAGATATATTAGCATTAGTTGAAAATTCTAAATATAAAACGAATTACAAAATAATTTTTGAGTGTTTTATGTAGGACGTCCTGCAAGAATTAAAGATGTAATCCAGCAAGACCTCATATGCTTATTATCTGCAAGACTTCATATCAAATTTCTTATTTTACAAATTTTCTTAAATAGGAAAAACATTTTTACCAAAATAAGTCGCAGGGGAGATGTTTAATGTAACAAGGATATGTAAAGTTAATTTTGATGCTGGACTTTATGTGAACAAAAGTTTGTAATATTTGATTCAACACCAGATAAAGTCTTAACTCTTGCTCTGCAACAAGTGAATTTCTGTGTTTTGTTTTAAAAACAATAATGTAAAAAGGCTTGCTTACCCAAACATGAGGTGGAAAATGACAGGAGAATCTATAAGTTTTCTGCTGGAAGGTGGAAAAAAATTTTTTTGGTTATTTATTTTTTAGCTTTTTGCCACATAGAGCCCAGCAATGAAAATGAATCACTAGTTAAAATGTCAAATATCTACTTGTCTACTGCGTGATCCCAAATGTATCAAATGATAAATGTGGATGCAGTTTCATATATTGTTTTGTGCTGTGGTGTTTTTTGTTTTTAATAATTTATATTTAAACTAACTTTTGGAAGGAAAGGCTCCCTTCCAACGTGACTCTTTTCCATCCCTGGCTTACCAATTACACTCTCACAGAAACTCGACGAAAACATCGTCTAGTGTCCGGTTCATTTGAAATCACTAGCAAAGGAAGAAGAATATAAGCAGAAGTTCAGAAATGTTTAAAGTCATCCTTAGTGCTCCAATAAGAAGGCAGAGAAGATTTGTTTCCGCAGAATATTGTGGATATTCCCAATGCCTCACAGTGCCCTGTGAGAAGAGCGAGTGTTTGTTCTGCAGGAAGGGCACCTTGTTGATGGAGATCATATGGCTATACCGGGGATGAGGTATGATTACAGGGTAACCCAAGAGAAGGCGGGAGCGACTCCGGACATCGGACAGAATACGCAGGAGTCTGCTTTCAGCCGTCCTGGGGAATCAGTTTGCATCAGAATGCCTCAAGAACAATCTGATGGGGGGGAGAAGCTTCAAGAAGTCATCAGGTGCCCTCTGGACTCACTGAGACCTCCCCGGAGCCCGAGCTCTTTGGGCTGGAGAAAAGTGTTACCAGGCCTCACAAAGGCCTCGATCCTGGGGCCCAGCAGGGCGACACGGAGGGGAAAGCAGGGACCGAGTCCTCCCTTTGCCTTGTGCTCCCTAAGCTCAGTGCTCTTGGAGTCACATGAATGTTAGAGAGGAGATGCTGTTAGCTTCTTATTAATTTACTTGGGGGGGGGGCATTCAGGCCCTTAGGCAGAGGAGCTGCTCCCACAATCTCTAACCACATCCCCTTAGTGCTGTGGAGGGACTTCCTGGGCCCGAGGGTAAATCTGGCCTCTGAGACCACGTTTCCTCCTCTTTCCTTCAGCTGCCAAGGTCTTCTTGGATCACGGCAGGTGTCCGTTTTACCTCCCAGCTCTGTCTGCAGAGATGAGCCCACGGTCCTGGCTTGGGCCAAGCCACTTGTCCAGGGGTCTCCGAGAGCCTGGGACTCCCCGGCCACGCTGCCCTCCCCCAGGTCCTCCGTGCCTCCTCAGGACCCACATGCTGAGCCCCTTCTCCCTCTGCCACCCTTCTCACCCCAAACAATTCTCTCCGTGCCCGCTCACGAGGGTGCTCTGTGCTTTGGCCCCCCACATTCTCCCCTCTTTTTCCTCATCTACCCCGAGGAGCAAAGGCTGCGGTTGCCATCTTGGTCCTCTTACCACCCAGGATGGGGCCTGGCCAGGGAAGCCAGGCTTATCAGTTTATGGGTAACAGCCTCTAGGTCTTCCCAACAGAGGCCAAATACTTAAGTTATACTGACCAGGTTTGGTCCTTTGGCTGGGGAGGCTGGGGACTCTAGGTTGGAAGGTCATGTATGAGGAAATAACCCGGGCCCTGCAGCAGCCTCCACAAGCATCCTTAACCTCCAGGCCCAAGGTCCGGATTGGGCCCCAAAAGGCCGCCCAGGCCCTGAATGGCAGAAGCTTCCAGCTTCCTCCTGCTCCTGATCAGAGCCCTGGGCTCTTCCTTAGTCTGGAGAGCTCACATACTAAAGCATCCCCAGACTTTCCTTCCTGCCCTGCTCACCGCTCAGCCCCAGTCCATCAGCAGCCTCTCTCCTTTCCCCCCTCCCCCGCGGGCAGCCAAAGCTTACCAGAAGGCCTTGCCCCTGGTGTTTGTGCTGCTGGCCTCGGATATGCCAGCTGGCCATAAATCTGGAGCCCATTGGTGAAGCCTGTGGACTCAGGAGGCCCCCCGCGTTCAAATTCTGCCTCAGACATTTACTCTGTGTATGAGCCCGGGCAGGTAATTTAACTCTGTTTGCTCATCTGTACAATGGGCTGCAGAAGGAAGCAGCAAGACACCCAGTATTTGTCCAGAAAACCCCAAATGGGGTCATGGAGAGTTTGACAAGACAGTCAGCAAAATACTGAAAAACACCCGTCCACAAACTTCAGATATAGCAATGGGCCCCAGTGCTTATTCATTCATTCCTGCTCATTCCAAACCTTCCCCGCCCCTACTCCCTCACATCTGGTTTCTTTGATAATTATCCACCAGCTTAATTAGGTTCAGCATTTGTGAGTCCTCCTCTCTCTTGCTGGGCTGTAAGTCTGGGGACATCTGGAGGATTCCCCGGCGGAAGAAGATCCTAGAAAGTGGAGAAGCGGTAGAGGTGGGCTTGGGGGGCTCAGGACCACAGATTTCAAGCTGGAGGGGTCTTAGAAACTCACCATTCTACGAGAGGAATCCAGCTCTGTGGCTCGCCCCTACTCGGGGTCACTTGCCAGCCCCGCTGCAGGATTTCACCCTCCATGCGCCAAAGGCTGGCAGCTCGACTCTTCTCCCCTTCTTTATTTTCTCCTCCCCCTCGCCCCTGGTAAACTCTTTGAGGCCCTGTCTTGCTCCTTTTCTTTGTATCCTCCAGTCTCTGCATCCACACCCACAGAAACTCAGGCAAGGCTTGGCTCTTTCTAACTCCATATTCAAGTCATCTGTGTGACTCATTAGCCATAAAGAAAACCAAGGTGTCCTTGGGCTATGGGAAAAGAGGTGAGGGATTCCCTCAGCCTGCTCAGGACCCATCGGGAGCCATAATTTAAGAAGCATGGTCAGGGAGAAAGTGTTCTGAACAGGTCTCGAGTCCCTGTCTTATGAAGGTCGGTTAATATAAACAGAGCTATTTCACTCAAAGAAGACTGGGGAGCCATCTTGAACTGAAAGGACTGCCAAATGGAAAGGGATTTTGTTTGTGTTGTGTGGCCCCATGGGCAGAATCAGAATTGCATGAAGGCAAATTTACTTTTTAAATTGTTTGGTACTTCATTTTTACATGTAAAAACAATTTTTAACCTTCGTTTCAAAATGTTGAGGTCCAAATTCACTCCCTCCCTTGAGAAGACAAGCAATCTGATGTAAATTATACATGTAGTAATCATGTAGACTGGGCCCGTGGGCCAGATGCCCCCGCCGGCTTCTGGCAAATGGGCTGAGGGATGGAGACAGAGTGTGAGCCTTTGTTTTTACTAAAATGCGGCCCTCCCACAGTCTGAGAGACAGCGAACTGGCCCCCTGTTTAAAAAGTTTGAGGACCACTGATGCAGACCAACTTCCTATTTTAGTTATGTTCTAAAAGAAACCATAAAAAATTCCCCCCAAAAATAACATAAAATTTTTTGAAAGCGTGTTTTGATGAGTACTCAGACTCCATCAGTTCTTTTCTCTGGGAATGGAGAGCATTTTTTCATCCTAAGTCCTTCAGAGTTGTATTGACTCATACTGCAGAGAAGAACTAAATCGCTGGCTAAGATCACAGTTGATCATCTTATAATATTGTGTACAGTGTTCACCTGGTTCTACTCCTTTCGCTTTGCATCAGTTCATGTAAGTTTTGCCATGTTTTTTCTGAAAATATCCTGCTTGTCATTTCTTAGAGCACAACAGTATTCCAGGCAATCAGTTGTTTAGCTACCCCCCCTCCCTGATTGATGGACATCCTCTCCAGAAAAGAGCCGCTCATCAATATTTTTGTGTATATCGGTCTTTTTCCTTTTTATCTCTTTTGAGATACAGACCTAGTAATGGTATTGCCATGTCAAAGGATGTGCATGGTTTTATAGCCCAATGTAGTCCCACATTGCTCTATATAATGGTTGAATCAGTTCACAACTCTGCCCACCATGTCTATTTTCCCACAATCCTTCCAACATTTGCCATTTACCTTTTCTGTTCTATTAGTTAATCTGATAGGTGTGAGATAGTACCTCAGAATTGTTTCACCTTGCCTTTTCTCCAATCAATAGTGATTTAGAGCCAGGGCTTCTTAAGGTTTTTCTACTCTCAACCCCTTTTCTCCCAAGAATATGACCCTGAGAATATAGATATAAGATAGATATACAAGTCAAACATTTACTAATAATAAATCATAATTTTGCCACCCCCACATTCAATTACGAGACTCCATGTTAAATCATAGTTTCTAAGAAGCTGAGATTCATGTGCATCCCCTTTGATCCAGCAGTGCTACTACTGGGCTTATATCCCCACTGAGAAGGGGAAAGGGACCTGAATGTGCCAAAATGTTTGTGGCAGCCCTTTTTGTAGTGGCCAGAAACTGGAAGATGAATGGATGTCCATCAGTTGGAGAATGGTTGGGGAAATTATGGTATATGAAGGTTATGGAATATTTTTGCTCTGTAAGAAATGACCAGCAGGAGGAATACAGAGAGGCTTGGAGAGACTTCCATCAACTGATGCTGAGTGAAATGAGCAGACCATTATACACTTCAATAACAATGATCCTGTATGAGGATGTATTCTGATGGAAGTGGAAATCTTCAACATAGAGAAGATCCAACTCACTTCCAGCTGATCAATGATGGACAGAAATAACTCCACCCAAAGAAGGAACACTGGGAAGTGAATGTAAACTGTTAGCGCTACTGTCTGTCTACCCAGGTTACTTACACCTTCGGAATCTAATAATTACTGTGCAAAAAGAAAATGGGATTTACACACATATATTGTATCTAGGTTATATTGTAACACATGTAAAATGTATGGGATTGCCTGTCATCTAGGGCAGGGAGTACAGGGAGGGAGGGGAAAATCTGGAAAAATGAAAACAAGGGATAATGTTATTTAAAAAATTACTCATGCATATATACTGTCAAAAAAATTTATAATTATAAAATTAATAGGAAAAAAAAACACATCATGCCTAACATACAGTAAACAATTAAAAAAAAAAAAAGAAGCTGAGATTCAGAGCATTTTTCATGTGCCTATAGATAGTTTCGATTACTGAAAATCTGAAAATTGCCCATGGAAAAACAAGTCTTAAGGATTGTTGAACCTTTGATTATGGGAAAAGGAGCGCAGTAGCCTCCGGTTCAGCTGCCCTGTGGTAACAAGCTCGAGAATTCCCAAATCGAGAGTTTTTGATTTAGAGCCATCACTTCCAAGCCAGAATCTCGGGGGGGGGGGGGGGGGAAGGAAAGCTCTACGAAATCTAGACTTATCATGGCTAACATCACGCCAACTAACATGGGGGCTCTCCCTCCTTTCCCCAAGCCAGGCCTTCAAGCAGGGTTTAGACAACCATTTGTACAGGTATGATGAGGGTGCCTTTCATCTAGATTCAGATTATAGGGTGGACTACATGGATCTCTTCCGACTCCGAGATTTTGTGATTCTCTGAGAATTGGCGGGACTTGGGGACTGATGGGATATCAGTGCCGGGACCGATTGGTATGTTCACATTCTGAACAACACGGGCTAAATGCACATTTCCACATGTGGTTCTTAGCAGCCCCTCTGCCCTGTTTCCCACCCCCACGGCCATCCAGGACTGGAGGCTGCTTTCCTTTTCCTCGTCTCCGGAGCTGTCATGGGCAGGTTTGTGGTGAGAACAAGGCTCTCTAAACTTAACAAGGCTGGTTCTCAGAAGGTAGACACAGTCTTTGGTTCAGTGGAGGAAGCAGCAAATTCACTCAGCACCTAAGCAATCGTGATTAAGTCACCTTAGTTTCCTGATGTGTGAAACCAGGGAAGGGTGGGCTAGATAACTTCTTAGGGTCCTTTCAACTCTAGATTTTCCAGAATAGTAAAGACGGCTCCATTCATATATTGTGCTTTAAGATTTGCAAAGCAGCTCACAGACTCTGCAGAGGGAAGATGGAGAAAATCATGTAGCCATTTTGACGGAATCCTCTGCAGATTTATGCCATGTAACCTCAACTGGGCAAACTTACTCTGGCTCCCTTATCAACTCTCCCACTCCAGTTCTCATCTCTTTTCAAACTTCCTATGGTGTCCCTTTCTCCTGCTTTTCTCGGCTGAGAATCTTCTCTCATATTTTACAGAAAGAAATCAAGGCCATTTGCCAGGAGGTCTCCCCTCTCCGGGATTCTTCCTCATGTCAGTATGCTTTCCACCACTACCCCCTCCACCCCCGTCTCACGTGAAAAGGCGGCCCCACTCCTTACCAAGCTGACCCCTCTACCCAAATAAGATGGGGAGCAAGTAGGAGAGGACAGGGTTACGAAGGCCCTTGAATAGCAAGCAGGATATTTTGTGTTTGATCCTAGAAGGAATAGGGAACCCCTGGAGGAACATAGGAAGAGGTAAGGGGGTGACATGGTAAGGAGTGACGTGGTAAGAAGTGACATAAGGGGGTGACATGGTAAGGAGTGACGTGGTAAGGAGTGACATAAGGGGGTGACATGGTAAGGAGTGACGTGGTAAGGAGTGACATAAGGGGGTGACATGGTAAGGAGTGACGTGGTAAGGAGTGACATAAGGGGGTGACATGGTAAGGAGTGACATAAGGGGGTGACATGGTAAGGAGTGACGTGGTAAGGAGTGACGTGGTAAAGGGGGTGACATGGTAAGGAGTGACATAAGGGGGTGACATGGTAAGGAGTGACGTGGTAAGGAGTGACATAAGGGGGTGACATGGTAAGGAGTGACGTGGTAAGGAGTGACATAAGGGGGTGACATGATAAGGAGTGACGTGGTAAGGAGTGACATAAGGGGGTGACGTAGTAAGGGGATGATGTGGTAGAGGGTGACATGATTGGTCCTGTGCTTTAGGGAAATCATTTATTGGAGTAGGGTTCCAGAGGTGGAAATGACTTGCCTTGACAACAGATGCGTAAATGGTAGTTTGCCAACATTCAGACTGCTAGGATTTAAAAATCAGGGTGCTAAAATGGAAAGACTGCTAGTTTGGGGGTGAAAGGACCTGGATTCAAATCCTGCCTCTGATAATATCTGGGCGACCTCCAAAAAGTCACTTGATCCAAGGACCTGTCTCCTCATGCATAAAATGAGCCGGAGAAGGAAATGACAGATCACTGTCCCTGCCAGGAACGCTCTAAGAGGGGTCACAAAGAGATAGGCACAAGTGCAACGAATGAACGGTATAGCCTGAAAGTTAGGCAGGTCAAGGAGGTAGCCCGTGGGTGGGGGATGGGGAAGACCTCTCAAGAAGGCCGCCTGCTGTGCCGGAGCGAGGCCCTGGTTAGCCCCCCCGGGTGGAGGGAGTAGCTGCCCACTCCCGTAGCCCCGAGGATCCTTCAGGTACCTAGAGTCTAAAGTAGCCTTTCCCAAATCTCCCCACACCTCCCTCGATGGCCCGTGTCTCGTTTCGAGTGACTTCCAGCCCCTTGAGATCACGAGGGAGCTCAGAGCCCGCCGTCCTCGAAGGGGAGCTCTGGCTGGTGGGTCCGCAGCGCAGCTGCTGCCCCTCGTTGCTCCTCACAGAGGCTGGGATCGTGTATCTCGAGGGACCTTCGTGCTCATCTCATGCAAACTCCTCCTTCTTCAGAGAGCTGACGGCATAGAGGGGAAGCTCCTCGAGGGCTGGCCGGCGCCATTTTTCTTTCCTCGATGCCTTTCGTCTGTTGCATCGACTCCACGGGCTTGCACGCATCATGGCACACGCTCAACTTCCAGGTCATTTGTCAAAAGATTTAAGGAGGCACATGGCAGCGCAGGGCCCTCAGCCACGGCTGTCTGCAACGCCCCCTTCACACGGGCGTCTGCGGCTCCTTTTCTGTTTCTGGAAGAGCTTCCTACCCGTGACAGATCAGCTCCTGTCCCACACTGACTTCTAGTCTCTGGGGAAACATCTTGCCCGGACTTCATGGAAGGTTAAATGCCCTCCCCGGCTTCCTCTTGGCCACGTGCTCATCAGGCTCCTGGCTGAGAGAACTCTCCTTGCTTAGCCAGACGTGAGCGTTACTCGCCACTACAGAAAGCTTTCAGCTGCCTTGGGCCGGAGAGTCCCCAGGGAAGCGGCGAGTCGGAATCGTTTCTGGTCCCCGGGCAGATGAGGCTCGGGGAAGGCAAGAGTCCCGCCAGCCTGCCGGGGTGATGAGAGCCCGGGATTTGGAGGCCCGTGGCCGCCCCCGGCTCCTCTCCCACCTCCCTCCTCAGGAGTTAGACCCTCAAGGACCTTCCTCCCTCTCCCCCTGCAGGCTGACATTGTTCCAGGCCTGTAAGGCATATAAAGCACCTGGTCCCCCCAACCACCAGTTTAAAGTGGGACCTGACGTTCGGAGGATCGTCCGCGCCCCACAGTGAGGAGTGCTCAGGGTGGGCTCGGACCCTCGGCGACTTCCGTAGCTGCCTCTCGGCGCACACGCGGGCACGGCAGGCAGCGCTGGGCAAGCCCCACATCGAGGAGCGACTGCAGGTAAAAGTGGAAGGCGGCCTGGCAGAAATCGAGACCAGCATTTGGGCCCCAAACGGACCGTGAGATATGTAATGAACCCAGCCGCGGAGAACAACCTGTGACTAAGAGCCCTAATCCCTACTATCCACGCTAATCCAGATAATCCGGAACCATAAATAGGAGCAGAGTTCTCCCCCAAAAAGGGACACAGCAGATAAAGCCTGCTTCTCTGGACTCGTGAAACTCTCCTGGATGGAAGTCTGTGGGTTTTAAGCACAAGGTGCTCAATAAATGCTGAGTTATGTTGCCAAGTGACTCCCGCTTCCCGAGACTGATTTCTCTCATGTTTCTGAATTGGGTCTGAAGCAACACTCGAGAGCAATCCAGCAAACATTGACCAAGTACCTACTGTGTGCAAAGCCCTGACTTACCGGAGCGGGGACAGCCTCAGAATTCAAGGCAAAGTGCGCTTCTGGCGTCTCCTCTCCCTGCCGCGCTGAGCTAGCCCTGTGCATCAGCACACGTGAGCTCACCGGACCCAGGACTTCGGGCCTTTACAGGGAAGAGGCTCGGGGTCGTTGGCTTGGGATTCGCCGCCCCCCACATCCCACCTTGCAGCGAGGGGCCCCCCGAGCTGGTCGCTCACCCCCTTTTCCTGTGCTGCTGGGTCCCCACGTAACCCCGACCTCGTGAGCACACTTCCTCCGGCTTTATCATTGTTTTAGCAAAGGAAACCAGAAAAAACAGCACTACATCCTTTCCGAAGGACGGGTCTTCCCCTCCCGCCTCGGCTGAGCCTTTGGGCGCCACTCGGCGCGGCTCGCTGGTCCGGAGCCGCTCGGTTTTACATTATCTAAAGCTTTTCCGTCCTGACAGAATCACGAGACAGAACTGGACAGACTCGGGAACACCCCCTCTTGTAGGTGAGGAAACTGAGGCAGAGACGGGGTAACCTGCCCAAGATGGCGGAGGCAGCCTCAGAGCAGGCATTTAAGCCCAGGGGCTCCCCCGCACCTCCCACCCCCCGGGCACATGGTTAGCTTTCCCAGGACTCAATGAGATTTTTTTTCTATCAATTGAGTTTGTAATTTGCAAAGCACTTGCCACTTCCGAGCCTCGAAGCTGGGACCCTTCTCTCCGTTTCGGATGGGAAGTCTCAGGAAGCGAAGGCCCAAGGTCACGCGCTAAGTGAGAGTTCAGAGCCTTCCTCGTTTTCCCGGTTCCATCCTCCGTAGCTCGTGGCTGCACGCGGGCGACGCTGGCGGGGACTCACCGAGCCCCGAAGGCTTCCAGCTAACGATGCCCGGGCGCCAAACTCCGTTGTTTTGACGCTTCCCGAGGACTTGGAGGCCGCCAGGGCCTCTTCCCTGACAGAAGTCCAGGTGTTTGACATGACGTAACCTACTCTTCCCAGGGGTCCCCCCCTCTCCTTTCCCTCAAGCCCACTTAGGCCCGCCCCGTTTGGAGGGCAGCCCCTGGCGTTCCGCGGTCGAAGTGTGGCGACCCTGGCAACGTGCCCGAGCAGCCGATGGCATCCGGGGCTACGCGAAGGCCATGGAAAGTGACCACGGCGTCCCCACGGGACCCGGAGCACCTGGCGGCCTTCCCTCCCCGGCAATGACCACAGGACCCAGAGGAGGAAAACAAGTGGACTTTAATACCAATATAGCACTCTGTTAAATACCATGTTCCCTGGACCATTGGGGGGGAGAAGGGAGGGGGGCCCTCTACCACCTGTCCCAGAGGGGCTGTGCCCATTTCTCAGGCAGGCACAGTGGCCAGCACCCCAGCAGTCTAAGGGAAAGCCTGGAGCCCGGGGGGCGGAGGGCACAGTCACAGCAGCTTGGTCCAGTCCAGTTATTGCAAGGGTGTGGATGGGGGGGTTCCCCTGCTCCCCGCCCCCCACAAACATCTCAGGAACACGCCTTCTCCCCCTCCTCCAGAGATCCCCGGCTCCGGCGGTCTGGCGCCGCCCCGCGGGGCTCCCGGCCCGGGCAGGGAGGGCTCAGTAGCTGCTCTGGTGGCCGGTGAGGATGTAGAGGTTGCTGTGGGCCCCGGGGTTGTCTGTGGGGGTGCTCTGCAGGATGATATCTCTGGGGGAGAAGAGGAGGTGGGAGGGGGAGGCAGGAGGTGAGCTGGTTCTGGCCCCGTGGGCCCGGGCCGGCGTCCCGGGAGCCGTTCTGCTCCGGGGCCTCTGCCCTTAGCCTTCGCCGTCCCCTCCCCCT
This sequence comes from Sminthopsis crassicaudata, assembly GCF_048593235.1. NCBI lineage: Eukaryota > Metazoa > Chordata > Mammalia > Dasyuromorphia > Dasyuridae > Sminthopsis > Sminthopsis crassicaudata. Next base: position 250,178,174 of record NC_133622.1, read on the forward strand.
GAGCGCCCCTTGAGGCCCAAGGCTCCCAGCCTTACCTGTGGGCCCCGAGCACTTGGAATATCCTCGTCTCGTCCGTGATCTCCTGAGTCAGCTGGGGGGGACGCGGGTGTCACGGAGTGCGGGAGCCATTCGGCCCCCCCATGGGGGCCCCCCCACCATGCCCCCCAGACTCGCCCTTACCTCGTTTGTCTCCAGGCTCCGCCCCTGCATGCCGTGCTGCCAAAAAGCCAGCACGCTGTCCTGGAGGCAGACTGAGGGCCAGGGGGCGTCAGCGAGGGGGGGGCCCTCCTCCCCTCTGCCCCACCCCACAGACAAGACAGGAGCTAGATCCAGGGCTAGAAAGGGCCCCCGGGGTTCTAGCCCCACCTCCCATATCACAGATGGGGAAACTGAGGTTTGGCCCGCCCAGAGTCACACAGGCAGAACGTCCGGCCAGTGGCCTTCCCGGCCCTCCCAGCAGCATTTTCCACCCTGATGGACCGTCCTGGCCCCCCTCAGAGCCCAGGTCCGACTTAGCCCCAGGCACTAGATCCTGGTGATCTGTCCCAGACGCCCGGCAGGCTCAGGACACAGACATCACCCTCGCCCCGGGCCGTGGGGCCCTCACTTACCCACAGTCTCGATGGGAAAGTCAAAGGTGAGCTCTGGGGCCAGGGCGCCTGTCGGGGCCCCCTGAAGGTTGACTGTGCGGACACAGCCTGCGGGGCAGGGCGGGGCTCAGTGTCCAGCCCAGGGGCAGCCCCCCAGCCCCCCTCCCCCAGCCCAGGGGCAGCCCCCTCCCCCCAGCCTCAGACACTCACGTTCGAAGCACACCAGTACCGTGTCCCGGTCCACCTGGATCACCTGCTGGGCAGCGCCCGGAGTCCCCTCTGGGCAGGGGAAGCAGAGGCTGAGGTCAGGCTCGGGAACCTCCCCAGGGCCCTCCCTGACCCCCAGGCCGGACCCCCGACTGCTCCTGGTCCTTCTGGTTTAACAGAGGAGAGATCCGGAGCCCAGAGAGGGGGGGCCGAGGCCCAGGGGAGGGGAACCCCGAGCCAGGGACTTGTTTGGGAAACACTCTGTCAGCCTGTTCGGGGCAGGCCCTGGATTCCAGGCTTGTGCCTCAGTTTCCCCAGTGTTAAAAGGAGGAACGCAGGCTATCCAAGGGTCCTCCAGCCCTACGGCTGAAAGCCTACAGGTCTCGGAGGCTCCCCTGGCCTCAGTCTCCCCATCTGTAAAGTGGACGGGCAGGTTATCTTCCATCCCAGTGACCCTTAAAAGGAGCGAGGGGAGGCCGAGGCCCCTCACTCACCGGGAGGGATGAGGAAGTCGGGACTGGGGCCGGCTTCTAGCGGGAGGATGTGGAACTGGAGGCCGAGGCCGTGGTCCCCGGGCCCTGTGGCCCCCACGCACACCTGGGGCAGCTCCTTCCCTTCCAGGATCAGAGGCTCCAGGAGCCCCAGGGGGTTGGGGAGGACGGTGCTGAAATTCTGAGGGCCAGAGGGGGGCGGCAGCTTCCTCACCCAGCCGGAGACCACCGGGAGGAGGGCCAGGCCCAGAGACCCTCCCCATCCCCCCCCCCCCGCCCCAGAACCAGAGACCCTCCCCATCCCCCCCCCCGCCCCAGAGACCCTCCCCATCCCCCCCCACCCCAGGACCAGAGACCCTCCCCATCCCCCCCCACCCCAGGACCAGAGACCCTCCCCATCCCCCCCTGCCCCAGGACCAGAGACCCTCCCCATCCCCCCCCCCCCGTCCCAGGACCAGAGACCCTCCCCATCCCCCCCCCCCGCCCCAGGACCAGAGAGCCTCCCCATCCCCCCCACCCCGCCCCAGAACCAGAGACCCTCCCCATCCCCCCCACCCCACCCTGCTCCAGAGACCCTCCCCATCCCCCCTCCCGCCCCAGAGACCCTCCCCATCCCCCCCACCCCACCCTGCTCCAGAGACCCTCCCCATCCCCCCTCCCGCCCCAGAGACCCTCCCCATCCCCCCCACCCCACCCTGCTCCAGAGACCCTCCTCATCCCCCCCCACCCCAGGACCAGGGACCCTCCCCATCCCCCCCCCCCCGTCCCAGGACCAGAGACCCTCCCCATCCCCCCCCCCGCCCCAGAGACCCTCCCCAGCCCCCCCGCCCCCTTCGGGCTCCCAGACCTTGAGAAGCAGGAACTTCTTCAGGGGCTCATACCACTGCAGCAGCAGCAGGCTGGAGGGCAGGGCGGCCAGCAGGAAGGTGCTCCCCGTGTAGGGGTTGCGCACTGGGGGGGGAAGAGCCATCAACAGGCGAGGCTAAGCTCCCGGGAGGGAGGTTCCCAGCCTGGGTGCTGAGCAGGGAGGAAGGGAAGGGGGCCTCCGCCCGGCCTCCACTCCGGGCCTCCGACCATCCGTGACGAGGCCGCCGTGAGTTGGGCGCTGACAGCCCCCTTCTGGTTCCTGAGCTGCCCTGGCACGGCACCCCACGCACCCAACAGCCCCCCGAGCCCCTCTCGGAGCCTCCCAAAGCTTCGGGGACCTGGGGTAACAGCGATGCCATCTCCCGCGGGTGAAAGCTCATTTCCTGGCACAGGGCCGCCCCTCCAGGCAGGGCAGAAGCCCTCTCGAGCCCTTGAGGGCACTGCACGGACCTCTCCTTATGGGCACAGCGGGCACCGGTCAGCCCGGGCCGTGCCTCCCCCCTCCCCCCCCCTTCTGCCAAGGCTGGGCCCTCTGCCAGGCTTTGCCTGAGTCTCCTATCCGTGGCCCGGTGCGTGCCCTGGGCCTGGCACTCGGGAGGCGGGCAGTGCCCTCAGGAGCGAGCGCACCCGGGGCAGGGAGGCGAGACGCCCGCCCCGCTCTTACCCACGCGGCACTTGAGACAGCCCCTGGTGTCCGCGATCTTCACAGAGAGGGCGAAGCGCCTGCGGGGGAGGCTGGCGTGAGCGGCCGCCACCCCGGCTTCCCCTGGAGAGGCTTGTGGAGGGGCCGCCGGAGCCCCCGGACCCCCGACCCCCTACCTGGGGATGATCCGCTGGGTGAGCAGGTGGGTGGGGATGGAGAGGGGGGCCTGGCGCTGCTGCTGCCGCTGCTCAAACAGTGCCGGCAGGTCGTGGGCCCAGACGTGGGTGGTCTTACCTGGGGGGCGAGAGGGGGGAGGGGCAGACCAGGAGCGTCCCCTTGTGGCCCCTGACGGCGTTCCTGGCTCAGGAACAAGGACCGTGGCCCCGCCCACAGAGGGGAGACTGAGGCGGGAGGGGGGAGGCCAGAGGACCTGTGGGGGAAGTCCCTTAGTCCCCCCCCTGCCTCGGTTTCCTCATCTGTAAAGCTCCACCCGGAACCCCCCCTCCCCGCCCCGCCGGCCCGGGCACCTGACAGGGAGAGGAGGACGTTGTTGACACAGTAGAGCCAGAAGCAGCGCTGGGGAATCAGCTGAGGGAGGAGACACCTGCTCAGGGCTGCCCAAGCCCCGCCCCCAGGCCCTGCCCCCACCACTCCCCCAAGACCCACATGGCCCCTCCCCTCCCCGCCCCCATCACCCCCATGGCCCCTCCCCACCCCCGCCCCCATCACTCCCCCAGGACCCACTATGGCCCCTCCCCTCCCCGCCCCCATCACCCCCATGGCCCCTCCCCGCCCCCGCCCCCATCACCCCCATGGCCCCTCCCCGCCCCCATCACCCCCATGGCCCCGCCCCCTCCAGGCCCCGCCCCCAGGCCCCTCGGTCACCCCCCCCCCCCCCCCCCCCCCGCCCTGGTCAGTCCCAGCTCCTGGGGACCCGCCTGGGGCCTTGACAGAAGCTCCTCCTCCTCCTCACCTTTTCCAAGGTGTCCTCGTGCAGCTCATGCAGGTTGAGGGTGTAGATCCCCTCCTCGGCCCCCACCACCAGGAACTGGTCTGGGGAGCAGGAGTCTGGGTCAGGGGGGAGGGGAGGGGGCCCGGGCCACGCCCCGGCTCCCGGGGCCCCGCCCTACCTCGGGTCACGGGGTGGATCCAGGTGACGGCAGCGTGGATCTGGAGCGGGCAGCCATTGAAGACCTTGGAGAAGCAGGCGCCCATCTGGGGGGACAGGAGCGGGCCCTCTCAGCGGGGCCCGGAGCCCGCCCGCTTCTTCCTGTCCCTGGGAGGCTCGGGCCTCAGTCTCCCCATCTGCTGAAAGGGCACAGCTCGGAGCCCCGCCCACGCAGGGGCGGGGCCAGGCGGGAACACTTACATGAACTTTGGGGGTGGGCGGGAGGCCGCGACAGCAGGACCGCTGAGGAGCAAAGGGAGGGGGCTCAGAGCCAGTTCGGTCCGGGTCGCCCCACGATCCCTTCCCCGCCCCCCTCCGCGCTCCCGGGAAGTCCGGCTCACCTCCGTGTCCTCCTTGCGCTTCATGGTGGCCCACTCGGTGGAGAGCAGCGGCGGGGTCTCGGGCCGGGCCAGGGGCGGGTCCGGCGTCCCTGCGGGCACGGAGGCTGGGTCAGCCGGGCCCTCTCCCTCCCCGCCACGGCCCGGCACCGGGGCTCCCAGGACCCCGAGCTGCTCCCGCTCCCCTGGCCAAACCTGGCGGGGACTCGGGGGAGCTCGCGTCAGAAGGTCCGGGGGGCCCGGGCCCCCCGAATGGCGACCTCTTGATGGTTCCCGTTCCGTCCTCAGGGGAGTCCAGGACCTGAGGAAGAAGAGAGCAGGGCGCTTCCCTCAGCCCCGCCCCCCGGCCAGGGCCGTCCCACAGATGTGCCTTCCCCGCCCCCCAGCCGGAGCCCCCCAGCCCCGCCCCCGCTGGCCCACCTGTCTCTCCAGAGCCGGCTTCATGGTCAGACTCCTGGGGGAGAGAAGTTCCGTGAGCCTTCCCAGAAGCGTCAGCCCTGCTCCCCACCGAGGGAGGCGCCGGGCCTCCCCCAGCCGCCGGGCCTCCCCCAGCCGCCGGGCCTCCCCCAGCCGCCGGGGCAGACCCAGAGTCGGTCCCTGCCCTCGGGGAGCTTATGAGGCGCCGCAGCGCTGGCAGAGCGAGCTGACGGCGGGGCTCGTGGAGAAGGCCCAGCGAGGACTGTGGCACAGGAGGGAGGGGGCGGGGGGGGGGGGGGGGGCGCGCCCCACCAAGAGCCAACCCAAAGGCGCCCAAGGAACTGCCCGGCTCAGCCCCGGAGACTGGACCCGGCTCCGCCCCTTTGTTCTGGTTTTCCCTCCCGGGCTCCTTCCCTCCCTCTCCCGCTTTCCTCTCTCAGGCACGTGTGTTAAGAGCAAGTAAAGAGGAAAACTCCTGGGTCTGCTGGGTGCCCCCAGCCTGGGCCGGGGACCAGCCACCCCCACGCGGCCCAGAAAGCAGCTCGCCAGCCCTGCCAGCACTCAGCGCAAGGCCCTTTCCAGCCAGGGCGCAGCAGACCCCGCCCTGCAGCACTGCCCCCCCCTAGGAAATGCCCTTGGATTGTTAACAAACTGCCCCTCTCTCCTGGCCTCCCTGCCTCCCTGCCTCCAGGCCCTCCCTTCTCCGGTTCATCCTCCTCACAGCCTCCCTGAGGCACACTGAGGGCTTTCCCAGCCCTCTCCTCCCCTCAATCTCCCCACAGACCAGCACCCCCTCACTGCTGCCTCTGCACCCCCACAGCTGGTACAAGGCTGGCAGGGCCAGGGTCTCTAAAGGAGGAGGAAGCCGGCCGCCAGCGGACAGAGTGGCCATGGGCTTTCGACCCCGGCCTCTCCAGGCACAGGAGGCCACTCACCTTTCCTCCAGGGCCTCCTGGACGGACTGCAGCAGACTCCTGCGGAGGGAGGGAGGCACAGACGGACCATGGAGCCGGAGGCCTCCCTCATACCCGCCTGCCTCCCGCCCCCAGCCCCCTCCACACCTACCCGGCCAGCTCCTCCTTCCCCAAGAGCGTCCACTCCTCCTCCCACTGTGGAGAGAGAACCGCGGTCACTGACCCAGAGGGAGCCGGGCCCAGAAGGGGACAGGGAGGGCCTCGGGGGCTGGGCAGGGACCCCCCCCCCATCAGACACACACGTGTCACTTGGAGGCTCACAAGCACTAGGTGACATTCTCCCCTTTGATCCTACTAAGGCCCCGAGTTGGTAGCCACTGTCGTGCCCCGCGTCAGAGTTGAGAATGAGGGGGACGGAGGTTAAATAACGGGCCGGAGTTTACAGGGAGGAAGGCCGTGGGCCTGGACTCGAGCCTGGGGCTTCTGGACAGAGCCCAGAGCTCCGGCCTCAGCTTGTGGCATTCTTGGGGAGAAAAAGGCTGGGCCCAAAGCCACCAGAACCAGGGACGGTCCCATACCGAGTGAGCGGAGTCCTTCCGGGCCGGAACCTTCAGGGGTAGTTCCTCCCCTCCCACTGACCAGTCCCAGGAGGCCCCAGCGTGGAGGCCTGTGCCAGAGCCCAGGGCCTGACTCCCCCTCCCCCACCCTTCTCACCGGCTCACACAGAGGCTCGGTCTCCTTCCTCCTGGGGGCACCAAACTTCACCTGGTGAACTAGAAGGAGAGGGCACCATGAGGTGGGAGCCCAGGAGGGCCAGGGGCCAGGGAAAGAGCAGTGGGAAGGGAGCCACCTCTCCCTCCCCCCAACCCACTGTGGCTCACACTGGATCTCGGATGGAGTCCTCTCTGCCTGGCTGTGCTGGCCCCTGGAGCGGATCGTGTCAGGAAACAAGTCGTAAGTCTGCAGCAGAGAGGGCGGTGAGGTTCGCCCCCCAGACGCCCCCGCCCCCCAGACGCCCCCGCCCCCCAGACGCCTCCCGCCCCGGCCCAGCTCACCTCCAGGTCACAATCCTCTGGCGTGGGGACGCCCAGGTGGGGATCATTGAGCTTGTCCAGGAGCTGCATGAGGAGGGTCCGGGGGAGGGTCTGGGTGGTGAAAGGGTGCTGGAGGGGGTGGGGGAGAAAGGAATCAGGGAGCACCGGACACAGAGGCCCCCCCGGGGACAGCCTGACATCCCAGGGCCCCCCTCCCTCAGAAGTGCCCCTCCCCCCCCCAGTTCCTCTGACCTGCAGCAGTTTCTCAGCAGGGGGCCTCTTCTTGGGGTTCTTGGTCAAGGCCAGCTTGAGGAAATGGTGGAAATTCTGGGACCTGAGGGCCGGGACCGGGTCTGAGCTGGGCCGTGCCTGAGTGACCAGCACCCACCCGCCCGGCCGGGGCTTGCGCGGGAAGGGTCGCCAGAGCTGAGCCAGGAAGGAAGTGGGAGCCTCTAACGACCCCGAGCTGAGGAAGGGCACGTTCTAGGCGAGGGGCGGCCCGGGCAGAGGCCGGAGATGGGAGGCGGAGGCCGGCCAGCCCACTCACCAGCAGGCCTTCTCCTTCAGCTTGGGAGGCTGGAAGCTGCTCTTGGACATCAGCATCAGGGCCCTGGGGGAGGAAAGGAAGGCTGGCGTCAGGACCGGGGCTCTGGCCGAGCGGGACCGGGGCTCGGGCCGAGCGGGACGGGGTGCGGGCAGACTGACCTCATGGGGTGCAGGTGGAAAAGCGGGGGCTGCAGCTCGGCCAGCTCGATGGCGGTGATCCCGACGGCCCACACGTCGCAGAGCTCGTTGTAGCCCCCCTTCCGCTCCACGGCGGCCACCTCCGGGGCCATCCTGGGGGCAGGGAGGCGGTCACCTTTCTGGGCCCCGGAGGCCCTTCTCCAGGATCGGGGGTTCTCCTTACCAGTAGGGCGTCCCGATGAAGGACTTCCTCTTGGCCACCGACGCCGTGAGCTCGCCAGACACGCCAAAGTCAGCTGTGGGGGGAGGGGGGAGCCGGCTGCCCAGGCGGCCCCCCCTTCCCCCGGCCTGAGCCAGGATACACCTGGCTGCTTGGCCCAGCTCCCGGCCTCTGGGTCAGCCGGAGCCCTCCGGGGCCACAGCACATCCCCTCCCCCCGGGGGGCCCGGCTTCCAGCCCGCGTCAGCCCCAGGGACTCGCCCCGCACCAAGGGCCTGGCGGGCAGTTTGATGGGCACCCGTCTCTTCAGCCCCACCGGTGGTCCTCCCTGTGCTCCCCCCCACTGCCCCCTCCCTGGCTCCCCCAGCACTGACCCAGTTTGACATCTCCGTGGAGAGTGAGAAGAAGGTTGGCTCCCTGTGGGGACACAAGAGCGGGTTCTCCCCTGTCCCCGAGGGAGCCCCCCACTTGTCCCCTGATGTGGGGTCCCCAGAGACCCTGCCCCCGTTGCCCGTGGCCCCTCCCATCTCCCATCTCTTTTTCTGTGGTCTCTGGTTCTGTGTCTACACACACACACACACACACACACACACACACACACACACACACACTGCCCCTACCTTAATGTCCCTGTGGATCTTCCCCTGAGAATGCAGGTGATGCAGGCCCTGGGGGCAGCAGAATTCGTGGGTCGGCCCCCCGCCTTCCCCCTGCCCCTTCGGGGTCCCCAAAGCCACCCCGGGGTGGGAGCTCCGTGGGGGTTCGGGGAAGGGCGCCCCCCACGCTTCCTCCCACCTCTACTCTCCCCCAAACGGGAAGTGGGTGAGGCAAGAGGGAAACGAGATGCTTCCGGCAACAGGGGAACGGCCCCTCCCCCTCTGGCACCAGTCTCCCACCGGGATCAAGGGGCCTCCCCACCCAGGGGACCAATTAGTGCCCCTGGGGGAGAGAAAAAAGGGAAAGCAGAGGCGGCCGAGGGGGGGCCCAGGAGGGCCGGCCTACCTTCAGGGCCTCCCGGCACACGTAGGCGATCTGCTTTTCCTCCAGGGGGCCGGTGGCTGAAAGAAAGGGGGAGGTAGAGGCAGAGGGAAAGGCTGCTGGGGCTGGGGGCGCTCAGTGCCGGGCCGGGGGCAGCCGAGGGAGCCGGCGGAGCTGGGGGGGCTCAGTGCGGGGGGGGGGAGGGGGGCGCTCAGTGCCGTGGGGGCGCTCAGTGCCAGGCCGGTGCCAGGCCGGTGGCAGCCGAGGGAGCCGGCGAGGCTGGGGGGGCTCAGTGCTGTGGGGGCGCTCAGTGCCGGGCCGGGGGCAGCCGAGGGAGCCGGCGGGGCTGGGGGGGCTCAGTGCGAGGGGGGGGAGGGAGGGGCTCAGTGCCGGGCGGGGGGCAGGGCTGGCCTTCAGTGCCCGGGGGCCTCGAGGAGGCTCCGTCTGGTCCTGGACGCCCAGGAGCGGCCGCCCCCTCCCCCCGGCCGCGTCCCGGATCTCACCCTGGTAGATCTCCTGCAGGGAGCCTCCTCCACAGAACTCCATGCAGATCCACAGCCGGTCGTTCCTACAGAAAGCAAAGGAAGAGACTTGGGGGGGGCAGCCGGCCCAGCAGAGAACTTACTTCGGAGACCCCCAGCCGCTCACCCCTGGGGGGACAGACGCAGGGAGGGCTAACGACCGGGCCAGGATCACCCGGGAACAAGCCGGCTTTCGGGGCAGCCTCTCCCCCCCTGCCCCCAAACCGGGGCGGCCCAAGATGGCATCCTCTGGCTCGGGGCATGCAGCTGCCAGAGAGGAGCTGGGGGGGCATGGAGGAGGGAGAGGAGAGAGGGGGGAGGAGGGGAGGGGGAGGAGGGGGAAGGGGTCACCTGAGGTAGCTGCCCAAGTAAGTGACCACGTTGGGGTGGCGACACTCTTTGAGGATGGTGAGCTCCTGCTGGAGGGAGCTGATGTCATCTCCTGGAAGGAGCAAAGGCTCTGTCACCTGGGGGGGCCGCCGGCGCCCCTCCCCCCGCGGCCCGGTCCTCACCTGGGTCCACTTTGACGATCTTCACGGCAGCCAGCTCCGAAGTCTCCGTGTCCCGGGCCTGCAAGGGAGTCCGGAAGCTAGCGGGGTCCGGGCCGGCCGCGGGCTCCTTCCCCGCCCCCCCTCGCCTCCCGGGCCGCGCGCACCTTGTACACGTCCCCGTAGGTGCCGGAGCCCACCCGCTGCAGCAGCTCGAAGCGCTCCCGGGGGTCCTGCAGCGACACGTCCCGCAGCAGCGCCATGGCCCGCAGGCGGTGCCTGCCGGGCGCCGGGAGCCGCAGCAGCCACAGCCCAGAGCCGCCCGCCCGCCCGCCCCGAGGGGAGGAGCCGCGGCCCTGCCGAGCCGGAGCGGGGCGGGGCCGGGGCGGGGCGCGGGGGGGAGGCCCGGTATTCCCCGCCCCGCCCCGCGAAGGCTCGGGGCGGCACGGCCGGCCCCCCCTCCCCCCCCGCAGGGGGAGGGCGCCGAACGCTCCGCGCCCCCGCACGTCGCGCCCCCCCCCACGCCCCACGGCGAGAGCAGGACGCGGACACCGGGTTTGTTACAAAAATTTATTCATCTCCGGGAGACTAAAAAATAGATCTATGTACAGAGGGGCGGGGCGGGGGCGGGGCGGGGCGGGGCGCTCAGAGCCCCTTGCGCTGCCGCTTGAGGAAGGACAGCGTGTAGTCGCTGGGCGCCGACACCTTCTGCTTCTTCATCTGCACTTGCGACTGCGCCGTGAGCTGCAGCTTGATGGCGCTCGAGTTGATCTTGGTGGCCACCAGCAGCTCCTTCATGCCCTTCATCTTCTCGCTCTGGAACGTGAGCACCGGGCCCTCGGGGGGCGGGGAAGCGGGCGGCGCGGGCGCCGGGGCCGGGCCGCCCCCCTCGGGGCCCTTGGGAGCCCCCGGGGTCAGCCCCGGCCTGCGGGGCACGCTCTTGTCCAGGGCCGGCTTCTTGGGGGGCGGGGGCTCCTCGGGCTTGGACTCTCGCCGGGGCCCCCTCCTGCGGCCTTCGCGGGCCTCCTCCCCCCAAGGCTCCTCGGTCTCCGCAGTCTCTGCCTCCCGACTCACGATTCGGACCTTCTGCCGGACCTGGGGGGCCCGGCGGAAAGCTGATCCTGGCGCCTCAGCCCTGCCCCCCCCCTCAGCCTTGGCATCCCCCCCCCTCCGGCTCGTGTGGGGGGCCCCGGGGGCCCGGCTCACCTGGCCCTCGAAGCGCCCCAGGGACTGCACCAGGAAGGTGGCCCAGCCCACGTGCAGCACCGGCGTGGGGCTCCCCTCTTCCCACTTGCAGATGCCGTCGTAGAAGCGCAGCAGGTGGGCGAAGCACTCGGGGTCCTGCAGGGCCGAACCCTGGGCCTGGGAGCCGTGGGCACACAGTCAGACCGCTGCCCGCCCCCCCCCCAGTCACAGCGGGGGTCCCACGCCCACAGGCCTCTGGCGGCCCCCTCACCTGGGCGTGCTCTCCGCCCCGCTCGTCGCCCGCCTCCGCCAGGGCGGCCGCCTCCTTCAGCAGGTTGGGCACCACGTCGTTGGCCACCTCGAAGAACTCCTTGTAGATCTCCTCGTCCTCCCGGCAGTAATTGTAGCTGGGCGGGGGGAGGCCGAGTGAGCACGGACGTCCCCCCTCCCCAAGCCCCTGGAAGAAAGGATCCCCCCCGCAGGGAGAAGGGTGGGGCAGGGGGGGGCGCCCTCACTCCTGGATGACGGTGGCCGTGTCGGCCCAGGCCTGCAGGGCCTCCCGGACGTTGCGGTTCCTGCAGTGGTAGCCGGCCAGGTACATGTAGGGGTAGATGTGCTCGTCCCGGTAGTAGGTCTTGGCAGAGGCGATGCCCTGGGGGAGGGGTTCAGAACGTCAGCGCCCACTCCCCGGGCACCCAAGGCTGAACCAGCCCTCCGCTGCCCCAGCCGTGCAGCCCTTGGGGTCCCACAGAGCCCCTTGAGGGCCCCCACGGGATGTGAATTTGATGTCTTCTGGCCAAGGTCCGGCCCACAGCTGCTGTCCATCCTGTGGCCCTCGAGTGTCCCCCCCAGGCCGGGAGCTCCCCAAGGGCAGGGGCAGGGTCTGGCCTCCGTGTTGTGTGTTGCGGGTGACCCCAAGGGCAAGGGCCCCCTCCTCCTGGGTAGCAAGCAGCCCTGCTCCTGAACCCTCCCCTCCCATGCTCCCAGCAGGCACCCCCCCCCCAGACACACAAACCTTATGGTAGATGGTGAGAGGGTCCGGCCGGCCCGGTGTTGGTTCGATCTCTTCCAGGTCCGCCAGGTTTCCCAGAGCCATTGGATACCTAGCGAGAAGGCACGAAATGATGCCCGCTGTGGCCTGGGCACCCACCGTTCCCCTTCCCTCCTGCTCTTCCTCATCACTCACCTTTCCAAGTGTCCCAAGTCATAGAGCAACCACAGGAGACTCTGTGGGTGAAGAATGACAAAGATGGGTCTTGAGCCTGGGGGCCCAGAACCCGACCCAGAGACCCCACGGGGCTGAAAGCCTGACCTGGGGGCTCCATGGAACCCAACCTGGGTCCTATAGGTCTGGGAGCCCAATCTGGGGTCCTGTGGGGCCAGGAGCCCAAGTTGGGGGCTAGCGGAGAGGCAAACCTGCCATCTGGGGGAGGGTCCCAGGGCCTCACCTGCTGCAGTTGCAGCAGCTCCAGAGAGTCCGTGTGCATGTCGATGGTGGGATTGATGGCACACACCATGAAGGCCACCTCCATCTTGCGGTCACAGCGCATATAAGAGCCCTTGAGGTACAGCCAGCTCTTGGGGGCAGATAGGGGGCCGGGTTAGCTCTCCCTCCCTGACAACGCCTCATTCCCCATTCACCCCCCTCTCCCGGGCACAGGGAGAAGGGCCTCACCCGCTCGGCCACGCCAGCATTCACCGTCTGTCCCCGGCGGTCCTCGTTGCCTTTCCCGTGCCACGTCACTTCGGCCGTCTGCTCCCCATTGGGGCCAAACACCACCCAGGCGTGGTCCTCAGACAGGGCCAGATGGACGTCTCGGAGGCCCAGGGCCTGGCAGGCCCCCACCACGGCAAAGGCCACCCCGGAGCTGTCCAGCTTGGTGCCTGTAAGTGGAGAAGGGTTGAAATTCTGGGAGCCAGGCGGAGGGAACCCCAAGCAGGCCCCCCAGGGGTAGCGGCCCCCCTCCCCGCAGCATTTCCTCCCGTCTCCCCCTCCGCAGGCCCCGCGGTCTCCGCCTCGGCCCTTCGGCACGTGTGCGCGCTGGTGTTCACGTAAACAAAAAGGCCTCGACATCTGGACTGAGCTCTGCCGAGTGTTCTCGCAACTCCGTCTCACAAGATTCCTGAGGGGAAGCCAGGGCAGCCGTCCAGTGACCTTTCCCAGCTGGCTCTGGGTTCCAAGGCCCGGGGCTGGCAGCTGGCCCATCGTCACGTGACCCAGGCAGCCTCTTAGGTCCTTTCTGGCCTGGCCTCCGGGATCCTCCCCAAGACTGAGGCTCCCCGGGGACCTGGAACCAGGGCTCTGAAGGAAAGCTGCCCAGGTGAGCCCCGGCTTCCCACCTCTCCCCTGTAAGAATCGTCCCTCGTCGCCAGAGGGTTCCTAGGCCTTTCCTCGTGACAGCGCCATGAAGCGCCCCCAGACCTGCCCGCGCCATCTCCTCCCTCGAGGTGGTGGGGACTCCGCCAAGGATGGGGGGCTCTGCCTCCGCAGAAAGGGTCCCTTTCCCCACAAGCCCAAACCTGTGATGAAGCTGAAAAGGGACTGGATGTGGGCTCGGTCCTTGAAGTAGGAACGGCTCAGGCTGTTCCATATGACGTCAGAGACCTTCTTCACCAGCTCTCGGCTAGAAACGCCGCCCTCCCGGGGGTAGAGAGACAGGTCCACGGCGCCTCGGATCTGGGCAGTGAAGCGGGCGTAGAGGGCTGCGATGATGGAGAGATCGACCACGGGGAAGTAAGTGAGGCCGCCGGGGGGGTCGGGGGCCGGCCTGGACTGGAAGGACAGCTCGGGCACGTTGGTGGGGATCACCCGATTGACAGCCAGGAAGTGCTCCACAAAGCCCAGCACCAGGGACAGCAGCACCAGGTCCGGCTCCTCCCGGTTCAGCTCGGCAGTAAAGAGTCTCACCACATCATCAATGGAGCGCAGAGGGAACAGGTTCTTCTGGGCAGTCTTCAGCCCCATGGCGACCTGGGCAGAGAAAGGAAGCCCTCGGACTCTGTCAGCGTGCCCAAGGCCCGCGGCCTCCCTTCCTGCCTCCTCCACTAGGACTCATCTGACTCTCCGCCTTGGCTTCCTCTTGCTCTGGGGAGAGCTCTTTCAGATCCTCCCCATCTCTCATCTGCTCTCAGGGGCCCCCATTTCTTTACCTGTCCCTGAGGCTCCGGCCCCTCTCTCACCTCCCCCCGGGGCTCCCGCATCTTCCTTCCCTCCCCCCTGGTTTTGGAGTCCGCCACAATTGTCCCTTCTCCTTACCCCCATCCTGTCCCCTTCCCTTAAGCTGGGAGTGCCCTCCGCCCCACCCCCTCCCCAGGGCTGGTTCTGGCCCAAACTCCCAAGACATAGACTGGAAACAGGCTCCTGCAGAAAAGGGCTAAGGTCGGGTGGGAAGGAGAGCTGGGATTTGAGGCTGGTCCTTTCATCCCAAGGCCAGAGCCCTTCTCTCCCTCCCCCTTGGGATCTGGATTTGAATTCTGCCTTCAGCGTCTTCAGAAGCACAAGTGAAAGATCTGCAAGGACGCTCTAAGCCCACCCCCCTTCCCTACTTTCTCTCCCTCTAAGGCAGAGATCTGGGGCAAACCCTCCTGCTGGAGCCCCCCCCCCAGGCCTGGGGTGGGAGAAGAAACTCTCAGAAGGTAAAAGCTCATTTTTGTGTCCTTCTCTGGGCATTTCAGTGCCCACTGAGCCCGAGAAGAAAGAACTCCAGGTTTGGGCTTGGAAGAACCGGGTCCGGCTCCCTTGGGCCAAACTCTCCTGCTCTGCTGTGCCTCAGTTTCCCCATAAGGAGAAAGGACCTGCAGGTTCTACAGGGGTGGGCGTCAGCGGGCTCCAGGGACCCCTTTGCACTCCTCTTTCCAGAGTGCCCCTCCCCCAGGGGTTCCCCACGAACCCCCCCATCCTGACTTGTCCCCATAAGGGGCACCTCTCCCCAGGAGCAGGCCATCCTCCCTTCCTACCACTTGTTCCCTACTCCCCCTTCCCCCAAAGCCCCACCCCCTTTCCTTCCCCGATCCCGCCCCAGGCTCCTCCTTCATAACCCCCTCCCTCGGCCTCTCCCCCACCCTTCCTGCAACTCCCTTCCTTTCCCCGAGACCCCGCCCTCCCCGAGCTCCCTCCCCTCCCCCAAGACCCCAGCTCCTCCCTTCTCCGCGGGTCCAGATCCCAGTCCGGCCGCCCTCGCCCCTCCCCTCCAAGACCCCTCCCTTCACTTTCCTCGGCCCCCTCCTCCGAGACTTGGCCCTCTTCTGTCACCTTAAGCCCCCACTCTCGCACCTGCAGCTCCTCCCCCTCCACTTCTTTCTCCTCTCCCTCCCCAGGGTCTGCCGCCCCCTCCCCCGTCCTTGGGCCGGACCAGAGCCGCAGTGGTCAGCGGCGACCCCTCCCACGGGCCCCAAGCCCCCGGCCCCGCGCCCACCTCCGCTCGTACATCCCACACAAGGAGCTTGCCCAGGAGCCCGCGGGGCCCGGAGCACACCGGGAGATGGAGTCCACCCCGCCCAGCGCCGCGCGGAGCATGCAGGGAGATGGAGTTCTCGCCGGCCGCTGTCGCTCACGCGCGGGAACCCCACCCCGGAAGGTCTCCCCGGGGATCGGGGCGGAGCCGCAGGGCTCTCGGGAAAAGCGGTTGAACGCACTTCGGAATCTTCCGGGCGGAAGGCGGGCGCCGGAAGAACTCGTCTCCCCCCTCACACAGCATTCTGGGAATTGTAGTTTCGGCCCTCACAGCGTGTAAAGGTGCGAGAACGGGGCTGCGGGCGTTCCCAGTTGGAAGCTCTGAAAGCCGAGCAGAGAATTTTGTGTCTGGTCCTGGAGGGAGTAGGGAGTCCCTGTGGCTTATGGAGGCGGGGACGGCGAGGTCAGAGCTGAGCTTTAGGAAGTCACTTTGGATGCGGCTCGAGGAGAGAGACAGGCAGGGAGCCCCGCCCCCCCCCCACCCCGCAGAGGGCCGGGCGGAGGGGGCGCAGAGGCCGAGGAGAGCGGCTCCCGAGCTGGAAGGGACGAGGGCTCAGGTGGGGGGAGGGGGGAACCTGAGGACTGGGAGGGCGGGAGTGGCCTCTGGCCATCTCCGGGAAAGGCCCGACCCAACCCAGGAAAGAGGTGGAGGCGAGTCCTCGGCCCGGAAAGGCTCCTTACATCCGGGGCTTCCAGCGCCGAGGCCCAGGGGGAACGGTCTGGGCGGCAGGCGGGAAACCCGGGAGGCGGTCTGGGAACCGACGGCCGGCGTTGTTCTCGGCGCTCCTGGCGGCTCCGCTCGGGCTCCGCAGTCACCGCCCCAGGGCCCATTCAGAGCCGCCGGAGCCTCCGGCCACCATCCCGGCAGACTCCCTCAGACCTTGGCGCCCAGTCAGTCAGCCTCGTGCGTGTCCGCTCTGGGAGCGCGCAGTGGCTTCTTTGGCGGCCACTGATGGTTTGCATCACTCAGGCCGCGCCCCCCCCCCTCCCCCTCCCCCCGCCCGGGTGCCAGGCTCCAGCTGGCACGGGGAGCTTGGGCAGCCCCCGCGCCTCTTGCTCTCTGGAGAGGTGACTATCAGGCTGCAGCTGGAACAGTCCTGCAGGACTGGGAGGAGTCCCGCCCGCTGCTCTGCGCCCGCGGGGCCGGGCGCTCTCTTGTTCCCCGGGAGAGGCCTCCCGTTCTCCGGATCTTTTCTCCCACACTGCCATCGATCCCGCGCGGGGCTTTCTTGGCTAAGAAGTATCACAGACGTGGCGGAGCCTGGGCCCTGCGCCCCCCCGGAGTGATCTCGAAGAGCCCGGCCCTGGAGTCCAAATCTGGTCTCGGACACGGGCAGCCGGCAGGTCACTGAACCCCGCCCGGGACCGAGCGCTCCAGTGTGGGGGAAGTTTTCTTGCCTTTTTCCTGCTCTAGTGTCTGAGGCAGACCAAGTGGCAGTCACCCCACGGGAACAAGTGTGGGCGGCCCGCCAGGGGGCAGCCTGACCTCTCCCTCCGGCGCTAAGGAAAGCCCGCGCCCCCTTCCCGGCAGAGTCTCTTGGAGAAGGCGGGGAGAGAAGCCAGAGATGTCCCTGGGGGACGCGGCCCCTCCATGCTGGCGAGCAGCCGCCGCCACGGGCCCCAGTCTGACTAGTGCTGTCCCTTTCTCCGCTCCCCTTGGAGCTCCTGCCGGGGTGTCTGCAGCCATTGAACATCTTCCCATCTGCGGGGCCCCAAATAACGCACTCGTTCTGCCCCTAGATCAAGGGCTCCCTATCAGTGCGACCATCCTTCCCGGCCCCCGAGGATCACGGATGCTGACCCTGCAATCGGGCGAGCTCCTGCACCCGCCGCGGCCAGGCTCTTCCTCTGCACCTCTGGCCACTCCCGCGTCAAAGTGAGGGTTAAAGGGCAGAGCGGGAGCCCCCCATCCCCCGGGATTCCCGAGCCCCGAGATCTCCGTCACCCAGACTGCCAGAGCAGGGAAAGCGCAGGAAGGGGGGAGCCCCGGCCATCTACCTCCATGTTCTCTTACAGCCTGATGGGGGACACTGGTGGGAAGAGCAGCCGCTCTGTGACCCCCAAACACACCCCGTCTCTTCTCCCCCTCCTCAGGGTACAGTGGGGGAGGAGCCAGAAGGCAGCTTATAAAGACATCTTTATTAGATTTCTTTTGTCACATCAAATGTCAGTGTTGATCCTTCCACAAACAGTGTCCGTCAGATAAATACTTGGCTGATCCCCCCGACTGAGAGGTTTAAAAATAATAATAATAATAACCACAATAATGAACCCCCCATATCTCCCTAATAGAGTTGTCTGGAACTTTGAGAAGTCACCCTGTCTCCAAAAACAGGGCAACAAAGTCCAAATCCAAATGGAACTCCCAGCATCCCTCAGCCCCCAGCTCAGACAAGTTAGCCCCTCATAAATAATCCCGGAAGCCTGTTCTCCTCCTGCCTCCCGGCTGATGGGATGAGGAGCCCTTTAGCTAGCCCCCTTCTCCATCCTGCCTGCATTCTCTCCTGCCTCCCCCAGCACTGTGCTTCTCCATCCCTGCGCTGCTCCTCCCCTTCTCCATCCCTGCACTCCTCCTCCCCTTCTCCATCCCTGCACTCCTCCTCCCCTTCTCCATCCCTGCACTCCTCCTCCGCTGCTCCTCCCCTTCTCCATCCCTGCGCTCCTCCTCCCCTTCTCCATCCCTGTGCTCCTCCTCCCCTTCTCCATCCCTGCGCTCCTCCTCCCCTTCTCCATTCCTGAGCTGCTCCTCCCCTTCTCCATCCCTGCGCTCCTCCTCCCCTTCTCCATCCCTGTGCTCTTCCTCCCCTTCTCCATCCCTGCGCTCCTCCTCCCCTTCTCCATTCCTGAGCTGCTCCTCCCCTTCTCCATCCCTGCGCTCCTCCTCCCCTTCTCCATCCCTGTGCTCCTCCTCCCCTTCTCCATCCCTGCGCTCCTCCTCCCCTTCTCCATCCCTGCGCTCCTCCTCCGCTGCTCCATCCCTGCGCTCCTCCTCCCCTTCTCCATCCCTGCGCTCCTCCTCTCCTTGATCCCCCCAGTTCTTCCTCTAACCCTCCTCTCACTCCCCGGCTTCTCTCTCTTTCACTTCCGTACATCCTTTTCTCCTCCTCGCCCTTTCTCCCCTCCTGGATCATGGGATCTGTGGTTTAGAACTGGAAGCACCTTAGAGAGCCCGAGGCCCCGGCAGGAGGGGGCTTGCGCTGGCACATAGCGCGGGGCACACAGCACCGGGCACACAGGAGGTGCTTGGTAAGTGTAGACTGACTGGCGGCCGTTAGCCTGGGATCCCAGTCCAAATGTGCTCCAGCTTCCCTCGGTCTCTCCTCAGTTGCTTTCTCTCCCTCCTCTTCTCTCTCTCCTAGGTCCCAGCGCAGCCCCCATCTCAGGACGTTTCCTCCAGGACGCTGTGTCTGCCGGGCTCGGACCGTCCCGTCCGTATCTCAGCAGAGGACGCGGGACGGCAGCCTGTGACCTCCCCACCCCCAGAGCCACCCCTGGGCTCCTCCTTTCGCTTCCCCAATGTGCGACTTTTCCCTTATCTTCATCCACCGGTGCCCCGGGCTGGGGCTTTGGCACAAGCAGGATCCTCCCCAGGGGCCATGCCAGCCCAAGAGAGCTCTGGTGCCCTGGTCAGGGCAGGGGGGGCAGGAGGCCCGGGCGATGCCAGGGACAGGGGTGGGCGGAGGAGGGCTCCTCGAGTCTCGGGTTGGCCC
This sequence comes from Sminthopsis crassicaudata, assembly GCF_048593235.1. Classification (NCBI taxonomy): domain Eukaryota; kingdom Metazoa; phylum Chordata; class Mammalia; order Dasyuromorphia; family Dasyuridae; genus Sminthopsis; species Sminthopsis crassicaudata. The sequence continues at coordinate 250,197,081 of NC_133622.1, forward strand.
CGCGCAGGGAGCTGGGCAGGGGTGCTGCCCGAGCCTGGTTCCCCGGGGAGCTGCTCCGTCCTGCCCCCCTGCCTGCCTGCACAGCGCCAGGCCCGCAGGGGGCTCCAACCCCTGCCACTCCATGTGCTTCTCTGTGTAGTCTCTTTTCCTCCTCCCATCTCCCTTTTTGGGATTGGCGCGGAGGAGGGGCTGGTCTTTCCAGCCAGGACGGCTCAGCGGGAACTATCGGATTCAGGGGCCGGGGGGAGGCTCCGGGGACGGTCCGAGATCTGAGAGGGGGAGGCAGGGGATCAGGGGGTAGAATGACAGGCAGGACCCCCACCCCCTTCTCGGTACCCTGCTGGCCTCCCTGGGGGCCCCCCTGTGGCCAAGAAAAAGGCCCCACCCCTTTGTATACCTCTGGCACCTGGGGTCTCCCAGGGTCAGAGGCAAGGATGGGCCAGGACACGGGGATCCCTAGGCAGGCAAGGGCCGGATTTTCTGAACAGAACAAAGTCTGAAGGGAGATTCTTTTTATGAAGCTCCTTGAAAGAACTGAAACAGACTATTCTGGGACATCTAGGGCAATGTAGACCAATGGGGAGTCCACCATTGGTCTTGGCCCTTTGACCTTTGGCCAGCTGCCGCCCCTTCTACGCTGCAGTTCTCCCTTTCAAACAAGGGGAGACAACCGGTTCCCTTCTGATCCCCATGTTCCGCGTACGAGGAGCTCGATCTGGCTTCCGGGGACCCGGCTCTGGGCTCTCAGGTTCTCTCCCGCCACCCTCGCAGCTCCACAATCTGCTGCTCCGAGCCCGCGCCGGCACTAACGGCGTGCGGAGGACAGCGGCCCGTGGGGCGGGGAATGGGACAAGGGGAGCAGGGGACTAGGTGGGGCTGGACCCCGGAACTCCTTCCAGCTGCTCACCTGGCTCAAGGAGACCGCCGGACTCAGGGGGCCCTGGCTGCAGGACACCGACTCGCTGGACAGGGAGGTCCTGGGTTTCCTCCTCACTGTGGAGAGAGGGGCTCGGTCAGCCGGCACTCGGCCGTGTCCCGACCGGACGTCCGGAGGGAAGTGGGCGCGCTCCAGGCCTCTGGCCCAGGGCAGCAAAGGGAGGACCTGGAGGCTCCTTACCGGAGTCCGTCTCTGGCACGAAGACCTCGCTGCCCATGGAGGCTGGGCGTCGGAGAGCCTCGGAGAAGCTGTGGGGCCTCGTCGGGCCGTGGCTCCGGCCTCCTCCCCGGCACTTGTCCTCCGGAGCCTGGAGCAAAGGGATTCAATGTGAAGAGGAAAGAGCGCTCCCGGGCGCCGAGCTGAGGGACCGACGCTCAGCCACGGGCACCGCCCTCCGTCTGTAAAAGCCCTGTCGGGGCCCGCTAGGTGCCAGAGACTGGAATACAAGTCAGTCCCACCCTGCCTGTGCCAGGCCCATGGTGGGCATCGGGGACGTGCACTTAAGAATCTGACAATCCCTGCCCTGGGGAGCTTCCTGTCCCTTGGCACAAAAGAGAGCCCAGCCGACTTCGGACAAGTCACTGGCCAGGGGAGCCCGGTCCCTCCGGCTGAGCGCCGGGTCGCTTCTGACTCTAAGATCGTTGGCCTTGGTGCCCCGTCTGCCAGGGTCCCAAGAATAGAACCTTAGACCCAGAAGAGACCCAGAGTTCACCTGGAACAATGCTTTGTATTAGACGGGAAAATGAGGGTTCAGAGCCCAGGCCCTGACTCCCAGTTTTGTGCTCTTTCTGTTACCTGGAGCCCCGACAGGGCCGGGGGAGGTACTGAGCTCTGAGGGCTCTGCTAACGCGGCTCTGCCACCAAGATCCCCCTCCAAGCTCCCCCTCTTCCTCGCTCTCTGCCTCCCCGCCCCCTCCTCCACTGAGGATTTACCGGGGATTGGCCCACAGGGCTTCTGACCGGATCCGCTCTCTGATCCTGGATCCCCAGACGACTCACCGGGGGCAGCTCTGGCCTCCCGTCTCCAGGACCCACGTGGGCCAGGTGGCTGAAGTTTATTGGTGGAGAGATGAACTTGGAGCGTATGAAAGGGTCCTTCAGCAGCTCCCTGGGAAGAGGGTGGGGGTGCAAGGAGTGAGCAGCCCAACACGCCCCCCTAGAAAAGGGAAGGGTCCTGGGAACGCAGGGGCGTGGGGCAGGGGGAGGAGGCAGCTGGGCTGGGCCGAGGCCAGGGAAGCGCTGCTGGGAGCCAGGCCTGGAGGCCGGGGGACTGGACCCAGAGGCCAGGGAACCGCTGCTGGGAGCCAGGCCTGGAGGCCGGGGGGCTGGACCCAGAGGCCAGGGAACCGCTGCTGGGAGCCAGGCCTGGAGGCCGGGGGGCTGGACCCAGAGGCCAGGGAACCGCTGCTGGGAGCCAGGCCGGGGGGCTGCTGCTGGGGGCCGGGTTCAGAGGTTGGGGGGCCACTGCCGGGGGCCAGCCCCTACCTGCGCTGCTGTTGGCGCTGTTCCTCGGAGACTCGGAAGAAAAAGCGCCGTTTGCTCTTGGATCGGAACAGCTGGCGACGGCTGTTGTCAGTCAGGTCGGGGATGTCAAACTCATCTTTCTCTGCAATAGCGGCCCCCCTCTCATCAGCATCGCCCAGAGAACCTGGGGAGTTCTGGTGCTCGACCCCTCCCTGATCTCTGTTGGGGCGGTCCGGCCTTGCTGGGAGTCCCCGGGACCCTCCCCCACCTCCACCTGGCCATTGGGAGGGCGTTTGCCTTTCAGGGGCACCTCCCTGAGCGCCCTTGGACCTCTTTTGTCCCAGTTCAGGCGTCACTCCCGCCACTTATTATTCTCAGAGCGCGACCTCCGGCCTTGCCAGGGTCACTGGGCTCGGAGGAGGCAGAGGCGGGGCTCGGACCCAGGCCCTGCCCCTGAACGTCACAGGGGCCCTCGTACCCTGCTGCCCCCCGAGGACAGGGAAAGGGCCCCAGGCTGGCCACGCGCGCCTGCACTCACCCGCCAGCCGGTTCCTGAGGTAGGTCAGTCGGACTTTCTCGGAGCCAAAGAGACAAAGGGAGCCCTCGGGGTTCAGGGGTCGGACCTGATCATGGGGCGGAGAGTTAGTGATGGTGAGACTGGGGACGGCGGGGCCCCGGGGCCCGGCCGCAGCCTCCGCGCCTCTCCCCTCAGATCGCCCCGGCAGAGGCGGCCGGAACCCCTGGGCCTGGCCCTGGAGAACTTCCCAGCCGGCTCCCCCAGCCAGCCCCCCGCCGGGCCCCCACCCCCACTGTGCTCGCAGCCGCACCTTCTTGAGCGGCACCGACTGGACCCACTCTGCCCTCCGAACATGAAACACGTCAATGGCATTCTCGCTGAACACTGTCAGGTAGGGGGCTGTGTAGCCTGGTGGTTGGAGGGGATTATCCCCGTTACTACTGAGAACAGCAGCTCCCCTCCCCCAGGAAGGCCCCCCCAAAGGGCAGGGCTGTGGCATTAGGGGAGGGGGAGGAGGAGGATTCGAAAGCAGACCCTCCCCTTGTCCTGGGACCATCCCGGGACCCCATTGCCCCGACTCACCCCAGCCCGTGGGGGCCGCGGGCCAGAGCAGCTCCTGGCTCCTGGATCTCTTGCCCGAGCGGTCCACGTAGACGCCGGCCGTGGAGAGCAGGAGCAGGAGCTCGCTGAGGCTGAGCTCGACGGCGCCCAGCGCCTCGCAGGGACCCTCGGCGGGCAGCCCGGCGCCCAGCACCAGGGGGGCCGCCTCGTTGAGCAGCGGGTAGAGGGCGAAGGTCCCGGCCGCCCCCACGCACAGCCGGTCGCCCACCAGCACCAGGCTCTGCACCGGCCCGGGCGCCTGCAGCTCCCGGATACGCCGATGCCAGGGCCCGGGGCCGGGCCCCAGCTGGTAGCACAGGACCTGCCGCTTCACGGCCACGCAGAGGACGGGGGTGCTGGCCTGCAGGACACGGCCCGCCGCCAGGCTCTGGCAGCCCCTCGACTCAGCGATCTTGGCCCCCCCTGCCTCGCCGCTCTCCAGCTCGTCCAGCGCAAAAAGGCGCACGCTGGGGCCGCGGCCGCACAGGACGGCCAGGAGCCCGGAGGGCTGGCTCACGGCCAGGCGCTGCACCCGCTTGCACTCACCCACCTGGAAGATGTCTGGGGAAGGGAGTTGGGACGTCGCCACGGACCGTGCCCCTCCACCCACTGCGGCCCTCCCCCTCCCCCCATGGCCCCCACCCCGCTCCAGTCCCCCTTCCCCACTCACAGGCCCACCTCACCCCCCATTCCCCCCCCCGTCTCCACCTGCCCCCCCGCCCTCACCGTTGGTGTGCAGGTGGATGACGTAGAGTCCTTCTTCAGTGCCCAGGGCCAGCCGCTCCTGGTCTAGAGGAAGGAGGAGCCAAGGGTCCGGCATGAAGGAGCTGCCATGCCCCGGCGGTCACACTGCCCCCTGCCCACACTGCCCACGCCCCAGGCAGCCTTCTCCGGCCTCCAGAAGCCCCGGCCTCAACGTGGCGGTGGGCGAGGGAAAGGGCGGGTTAGGGTCCTGACGGCCCCCGTCCCAGGAGACGCTTGGGCAGCCGGACACAGCCCAGCCTGAGGACCGGCCCCCAGAGGCAGAGGGACGAGGATCAGTTGAGATGTCAGACCCCTGCCCGGGGGCATCGTCACTGCCTCCTCCCAGAATCTGCCTCTCAGAGAGCGGCTTTAAACATTTCACTTTGAGGGGAACTGAGGAATTGGCACTTCCCCCTCAGTGCCCGGCCCTGCCCCTTCGCCGCCGCACCAGAGAGGAGGCTCACCGATAATGGCCGCGCAGAGGGCGTGGGGCAGCATGGGCAGCCCGTTGTCGTAGGCCTCCTTCAGGGTGTAGACGGGCAGGGGCCGCGGGCGCATGTCCATCAGCAGGCGGCGCAGCTCCCCCAGCACCTGCAGCCAGCGCGCCCGCTCGCCCTCGCTGTCGGCCAGCAGCAGCACGGAGCACCGCGTCGGGGGCACGGTCAGCTGGGACGCCATCACCTGAAGAGAAGCCGGGCTGGGGGTTGGTGCGGGGCCCCGGGTGGGCGGGACCCTCAGGCCAGGGGTCTACCCTCCCGCCCCCTTTGCAGCCACTCACCCTGAAGATGCAGGGCAGGTCCCGAACCTGTGCGTGGATGACATCGGACGCTAGGACTGGGGTGGCTGAGAACTGGGGGTCCCTGAGGAGCACAGAGAGCAGGATGGCACACCCCTCCCAGAGCACCCTGCTTGTGGTCTACCCGGAGCCCAGGCTCTCAGAGGCATCGAATGCCCCTAGATCTCGGTGTCCCCGAGGAGGGGCCACTCGGGCCCAGGGGAGCAGTGGGAGACCCTCCAGGAGGGGCCCGAGCCCTGAGATCTGTCCCATCTGGGACAGTGAGGGGGCACCACAGCGCTCCCCGAGTCCAAATCCCACCTCGCACACTCCCTAGCCAAGTCCCTTTGCCTGCAGCCTCAATTTCCTCATCTGTGAGATGGGTCAGGAAAGGAAACGGCAAAACCGCTCTGGAGGCTCTGCCGAGAAAACCCCTAATGGGGTCACAGCGGCCGATGGGACCGCCCTCCCCCCCGTGCCCCCGGCTCCTCCAGCCCTTCTGGACAAGTTCTCATCGGCTTCTGCTCCACTGAGGAGGCGCCCACCGCTCCCAGAGAAGGGAACAGACTCCAGTACTTGGGAATGTCCGGCTCCGGGCTTTTGGCTCGGGGACAGTGGCCGTCTGAGCCCAAGAGCCGGCCTGGGCACATAAAGGAGACTGTCGGGGGCAGAGGCCCAGGGGGTAGGGCCCGGAGCCCCCCGCGCGGCTGGACGACTCTCGGCAGAGGCGTCCCGGGCTGGCCGCGCCCTCCTGAAAGGCCCTCCTGCCTCTCTAGGTCAGGCCCAGGGGCCGGCGCATCGGGACGCCCCAGGCCCGAGGTGAAGGACACTGCCGAATGACACAGGGGCAAGGCAGAGCCATGGGGCCTCCTCTGGAGGCCTTCCTGGCCATGGAGGCCCAGAAGCCTCCCTCCAAGGGGCCACTCTTCACTGCCCGCCTCCATCTCTCCTTCCCTCCTGCAGACTCCCGTGCCTCACCCGGACCGCCACGCTCCAGGGCCACCCCAACAGCCCCCCCCAGCCCTGCCCACCTCAGGTCCAGGGTCTGGATGAGGGCACTGCTCGCGGGGGAGAGCTTCGGGTCAGGGGCATCGTACAGGAGGAGGCGGAGGTCGCTGAGCACGGCAAACACCCTCTGCCAGCCTCGGCGCACCCCCGAGGGGCGCGGCACCTGGACAGAAAGGAGCCGGACGAGGATGAGGGGACCCCTTCCGAGCCAGCCTGGGCCCCGACCCTCCCGAGGTCACCCCCGGGCCCCACTCACCGACAGGAAGCCCTCGTAGGCTGTGCCGATGCCGGTCTCGGCGTTCACCCCCAGGACCGTCCGGAGCAGCTCGGGGGGCACAGGGCAGGGAGGGGCCAGGGGGGCACAGGCAGAATGGCAGAAGTAACCACAGGCTGGGGGTGCAGGAGAGAGGGATGGCGAGAGAAGCCAGGCGTGGGAGAAAGGGGCGTGGGGCCGGGGGAGGGCGCTCTGCGGGCCGGGGCAGGAGGAGGGGCCCTCACCTTCACACGCCACTCCCTGGCGGCTGAGCCCAAGCATTAGTGAGGTGCACCTCAGGCACTTGGTGGGCGACGGGAAGCTCCACGGGCGCAGGGCATGGGAGCCAGGCTGCCAAGGGCACAGAGCCAGTCACCCCCAAAATCTGCACCCCCAGAACATGCTCAAAAAATTACTCAGTAATCACTCTGGGGTCCTTCCCAGCTAGGACGCTCCCCGCTCTGCCCCCGCTGGGACGCCCCCCGCTCTGCCCCCGCTGGGACGCCCCCCGCTCTGCCCCCGCTGGGACGCCCCCCGCTCTGCCCCCGCTGGGACGCCCCCCGCTCTGCCCCCGCTGGGACGCCCCCCGCTCTGCCCCCGCTGGGACGCTCCCGGCTAGGACGCTCCCCGCTCTGTCCCCGCTGGGACGCTCCCCGCTCTGTCCCCGCTGGGACGCTCCCCGCTCTGCCCCCGCTGGGACGCTCCCCGCTCTGTCCCCGCTAGGACGTTCCCCGCTCTGTCCCCGCTAGGACGTTCCCCGCTCTGCCCCGGCTGGGACGCTCCCCGCTCTGCCCCGGCTGGGACGCTCCCCGCTCTGTCCCCGCTAGGACGTTCCCCGCTCTGCCCCGGCTGGGACGCTCCCCGCTCTGTCCCCGCTGGGACGCTCCCGGCTCTGTCCCCGCTGGGACGCTCCCCGCTCTGCCCCGGCTAGGATGCTCCCTGCTCTGCTCCCGGCTAGGACGCTCCCTGCTCTAAGGTCCCTCCTGGGTCTCCCACAGGCAGGCAGCTGAGCCAGGCCACGCAGCAGGGATCTACAGAGGATGGTTCCGCCTCGGCTCTGACCTTGGCCGGAGGACTGTCAATGGGAGCCGGGGTCTGGGTTCGAGGAAACACGGCCTGTTTGCAGAGAGAAGGAGACACGTCAAGGGGTCACACAGGCTTGGACCCAGGGCCAAGGACAGCGCTGTGTGGATCTGGGGAAGGAAGGAGGACTGGCGCGGCCCAGCTCGGGCCTTTCCTGGCCACTGCAGGGCTGAGCCACTCAGCCCCAAAAGCACCCAGTATCCTCGGCGTCGGGCTTATGCTCCCCCCGCCACCATTACTTCCTCCAGGGCAGTGTAAGCTCCCTGAGGGTGGGGGCGGCCTCACAGGTGCTTCTGCAATCACACTGAACAGTGCCTGGCACACAGTAGGTGCCTAATAATTGCTGCGTGAGTGAGAGGGAGGTGTATGCTGGGGCCAGGGGCGGGGTGGGAAGGGCCTGGGCCCCCTCGACGCCGGGGTCTCACCCCCATCCGCAGGCTGCGGCGGCCCTCTGGCCGGAGCTCTGGCTCAGCCCCGGGACGCCGGGGGTCAGAGGGGTCTGTGCAGCTGACGGCATCCTTTGAAGCATCTTTCTGAAGGAACAATCGGGGAGGTCCGGAGGAGGAAGCCAACGGCAGAGAGGCCATTCTCCTGTCTGCCTCCTCTTCCCCTTCCCTCTCCTCCTCTTCCTCTTTCCTCCTTCTCCCCCTTCCTCTTTCCCTTCCTCCTCCCCCCTCCCCTTCCTGCCTCTCCTCCATTCTACCCCAGCCCCCACCCCACTCTCACCTCTGAGCTCCGGAAGGACAAGAACGGAATCAAAGAACTGGACGGTTTGGAATCTGGAAAGAAAGAGGGAAGGGAAGTGGAGGCCAGGCCCAGGCCTCGGCTCCTGCGTCAGCGTGCGGTGGGCCTCTGGCCCTCGGTTTGCCCATCCGTGCAGAGGAAGAGGGCGTCCCTGACTGCCCAGGCCCCCAGCTCTGGCGTCCATGGCTGCTGTGTCCAGGCCCGCACGGCCACTGGCAGAGGCCACTCCCCGGCGAGCCCGAAGCCGGGCATGTCTGACCGAGCTCATCTCGGAGGCCGAGCGATGGAGGCGGCCAGACCGGGATCTGACCCCCGGCCCTCCGTCGGGGAGTCCGGCGGCCGGCCTGCAGGACCCCAGGAAGGCCCCCCTCCCACCGCCAGGCTCTTACCCCCCTGCCCCCGGGTCTTCAGCTCCTCCCGCAGGGCCGCCAGCTCCTGCTGCAGTGCCTGGTTTCGCTTCTCAGCTTCCTGCAGGCGGCTGGAGAGGGAAGAGGGGCCTCCTTGTCACAGGCCCCTGTGGGCCTCCCATCTCACTGGCCCCCTTCATCAGGAAGCCTCCCCCAAGCCCATCCCTCCCGGGCCAGGGGGACGGAGACGGATGGAGGGCTTGGGGCCAAGTGAGACTGGCGGCCCAGAGGGGGCCCAAGGACCCTCCCAGCTTGGTCTCCTAAGTCCCTTCCAGTTTTGTGTTCTAGGTCTGTCCTGACTCTGGGTTCTAGATCCATCCTGAGTCGTCTTCCAGAGTCCCCTACCTTTGTGTTCTAGATTCCTCCCAGCTCCGAGTCCTAGGTTCTCTGTTCTACCTGGAAGCCTAGATTTCCAAAGACCTTCCCAGCTCAGTGTTCTGATACCTCCTAAGGTCACAACCAGCACTTCTGCTCCAGGGCGAGATGCACACAAGTCCCCACCCACGCCCATACCCGCAGACCATGAGTCTCTCTGATGGCCATGGTGACTTCTTAACTGGACATGAAGTTTAAAAGACCCTCAGCCCCCTCAGAGTCGGGCACCCCGGAGGCAGCCCTCGTCGTGGTGCCCAGCTGCGGTTCCGCCATCAGCTCTTATGTTCTAGGTCCTAGAGTCCTTCTTAGCCCTACACAGCCCATGCTCCGGGCTCGACCTAGCTCTCATGTCAGGAGCATCCCTTCCGCCAGCCAGCCTCTCCTGCCGCCCCGCACTCCTCCTGCAATCATGCTCCACAAAGGTGCCCCCAGAGCCTCTGGCTGCTCATCTGCCTCCTCCTCCCACAGGGCCCCATCTTCCAGCCATGCCGGCCCTCCCCACCCTCCCTCGGGGGCCTACCTCTCCCCACCCTCAGGGGCCTACCTCTCCCCACCCTCGGGGGCCTACCTCTCCCCACCCTCGGGGGGGCCTACCTCTCCCCACCCTCGGGGGCCTACCTCTCCCCACCCTCAGGGGCCTACCTCTCCCCACCCTCGGGGGCCTACCTCTCCCCACCCTCGGGGGGGCCTACCTCTCCCCACCCTCGGGGGCCTACCTCTCCCCACCCTCAGGGGCCTACCTCTCCCCTTGGCGCTGGGCTTCCTGCACCTGGCCCAGCTGCTCCTGAAGGCTCTGCTTGGCCCGGATTTCAGCCTCCAGCGCCGACTGCAGCTCCAGCTTGGCTGAGGCCTCCATTTTCTGAAGCCGCCGGGCCTTCCACTGGTGGTCCTGGCCCACGGGAAGTTCAGATGCGGTGAGAGTCCCCCCCCCTCCACGGCTGCCCCGGACTCCCACCCAAAGGGACGCCATAACTAATCTGCCACAGGACTGTAAGCAAATCCACCCCCTTTTCAGCTTCATTTTCCTCGAAGATGGCTGAACTGTTGGATTTCTAAAGGGCCCTCCCAGCTTGGACTTTCCAGAGTCCCTCCCCCTCCAGATGCATCGGGACCAGGCACTCACCAGTGGCCGGGCAGGGAGGGTCTGGGTTCCTGTGTTGCGTAAGGCTTCCAGCTCCTCCGCCATCTTGGTGGCCAGAGCCTGCAGGTAACCTCGAGAGACCTTCTCATCATTCACCCTGTGGGAGGCAGGGGGAGCTCAGCCCAGGAGCCTTCCCTCTTCCCCTCTCCCTCCCCTCCCCCCCCCCCCGCCCCACCCACCAGGTAAGGATGTCCGAGATCTGAGCCTCCCAGTTGCTCTCGCTCTCCTGCCGCTCCCCTTCCAGCTGCTTCTTGCTCTGCTTCTCTCGCTCCAGCTCTTGCGAGAGCTGCTCAGAAAGAAGAAATGCCCGGTCCGGCCCAGACTCGCCCCTTCCACCGGGTGCTCGCCTCCATTCTGACTCGGAGGGAAGGCTCCTTCCAGCCTCCCATTCTGGCTCTGCCCCTTATCCCCTGTGTGGTCCTGGCAGGGCTTTTCCTGAACCTCGGTTTCCCCATCTGCACAATGAGGGCGGGGGGCTGGACTCTAAAATTATGAGATCCCTGAAGGCCCCCTTCTCCAGGAAGCCCCCTTGCCTTGCTTCTGCCAAGGCTGGCTAAGGAGGGAGGCCGAGGGCCCGTCCCGGGGGGCCCGGGCTCACCAGCTCCTGCTTCTGGGTCAGACGTCTGTTTTCCTCCTGGAGCCGGACAAGTTCCTCCTTCCCTTTTGGGCTGCTGGGGCTGGGGAGAAGACCCCGGGTGATGACTCCCGAGCTGTCCCTGGCAGCCGAGCCCCCCACCCTGCCCCTGCCCCTGCCCTTCCTCCTCACCCCTGGCTCTGGGCCTGGTCCAACTGAGATCTCAGAGCTTCCAGCTCCTTCTTCAGGGCCTCCTGCTGGCCCGCCCCCTGGGGCACGGGGCTCAGGGGGCCGGAGCCATTGGTCTCAGGGGACGGGAGGATGGCCTAGGACGGAAGAAGGCAATCAGCCCCCGGCACCAAGCCCCTCTCTCTCCCCAAAGACCATCACCCCAATGATCAGACCCAGCGAGGTCACGGGGCCATGTGCCCCTCCTCCATCCCCGGGGTCCACATGCCCCCCCCCCCAGTCAACTCCAGCCCCAGGGCAGGCACAGCAGGGGGCACGTTCACAATTGGGAAAACAGTTAAGCTAAAAGAATGAAACTCTAATGGTGGCTTTTCAGGCACCAGGCAAGAGCTGGAAGGGGCTGGCACGTGGAGCCGGGGAGGTTCCCTGACGTTCCTGAATTGGAGCAGGTCCAAGGACCCGACAAGCATAGGTCTGGGATGTGCCCGATACCCATCATGTGCCCGGGACGTGCCCAGTGCCTGTTATGTGCCTGATGCCCAGGACATGCCCAGGATGTGCCCGATGCCCATGGGTACCTTGACTCGGGACCGCTCCTTCTCCCTGCTCCTCTCCCTCTGCTTCCGGAGCCGCGTCACCTCGCTGCTGAGGGCGGCCACCCTGGCCTCTAACTGAATCGGAGGGAAGGGTCACAGGGTCAGAAACTGCCCTTGAAGGTGACTTCAGGCCAAGCAGAAGCGCTAAAGCTTTGGGTGTTGGGAGGGGGAGACAATCATTTATCATGCCCCTACTGTGTGCGGGCACTTTGCCAAGCACACTTCAAATAGCCCCTCTTTGGATCCTCAGATGTTAGGATCCTCTCCAGGTAACCCCAAGGTTCACTGGTCTTAGGACCTGAGCACCTATCAGCGTTGGGCACTCTGGGCACGGAAATGCCCTCCTCTGCTGCAGATGCCCGCTCACGCCACCCCGCACACAGAGGCCAGGGGGTGCTGGGCGCAGCGCCTCAGATCAGGGCCCCCAGCCTCTGGGCCACAAGGCTAGAGAGAGCCCTCCGACGCAGGCCTGGCCGCCTCCCCAGCCAGCGATAACCATGAAGTGTTTTCTCCTGTCCAAAGGAGCCCCGAGGCTGGGGGGAGGGGCTCGGGGTCCCAGGCCCTCTTGGCCGCCCCCCACTTTTCCCCTGGGCCAGGCTCGGCCACCTCAGCCTGGGCTTCCCGGGCAGTGTCCAGCTTGTGGCTCAGGGCCTGGGCCCGGCTCTGGGCAGCCCCCGTGGCCTCCTCGGCCTCCTGAAGCCTCTGCTGCAGCTCCTTCTGCCTCCCGTCGGAGACGAGCAGCTCCTGGGCCTGGGCCTGCAGCTGGGCCCGGGCCTCCGACAGCTCCTGGGAGGGAGGGGACAAGGAAGGTGTGAGGCTCGGATCCGAGAGCCTGGCCTGCGTGCTGGAGGGTCAGCCCCCGCCCCACCCGGGGCCCCCAGACCGTCCCAGAACTCCCGGGCACATGAGCGGGGCAGGCCCCAGAAACGTCTCATCTCTGAGGCTGCCACAGGCCCCGAACCGCATGAACGGTGGCCCAAGCTGGCACTGCCCCCCATCCCCATGATGCCCCTGCCCCCACGGTGCCTCCACCGCCCAGGACCCCCCAGGCAGTGGCAAGGACTCAAACCTGGCAGAGCTGGTCTCTCTCCTGCTGCCAGCTGCTCCCAGGGGCCAGCCTCCCGCCTGGGCCGCCCTCAGCCTGGGCTTCTGTGGGGGGGGAGTCAGAAATGAATGCCCCGGCCGGCCGGCTGCCATCCTTGGAGCTTTGGGCTCTTCGGCAGCGGTTCCGCTGGGGCCCGGGGCCGGGGCACCCCTAAAAGTCAGCTGGTACCAGAGGAGACTGGAGAGACCGGGCCAAAGTGGGCCACTTAAAGAGAGGGGATGGTCAGGCCCAGGGTGGGCAAGCGAGACATTTAGGATTAGAGAGCTGGGCCTGGGAGAGGGAGAGCCGAGTTCAAATCTAGCTTCAGACTAGACCCCGGGCAGGGCACTTAATGTCCGCTTGCCTCAGTTTGCTCATCTGTAAGATGGGGATAATAAGACCTCTCACCTCTCAGGACTGTTGTGAGAATCAAATGAGAGAAAATTGGCACACAGGAGGTGCTTAATAAATGCCTATTTCCTCCCCTTCCCCTTCCTTCTATTTCAGGGCCCTTCTCCCAGATCTGTAAAATGGGATAATAACCAGAGCCCCAGCGCTAGGAAAGAACCAGAGCACACGGAGCCATGTCGGTAGTTGCAACGCTGGGGAAACTGAGGCCCAGAGGTGTGTGGGGAGGCAGGCGGCGCCCCCGGGGCCTGCAGAGGCCACCCCGGGGGCCGTGCCCGCTGTACCTTGCAGCTTCCGGCTCAGCTCGGCTTTCTCCTGCTCCAGATTCCGCATTCTCCGCTCAAGGCTGGAGGCCGGCAGGTCGGGGCTCCTGTCTGAGCCGGGCCCGGGGCTGGAGCTGGGGGGGGGGCCGGAGCAGTGAGGGACGGCATCCCGCTCCCCAGAGAGCCTGGAGACGGCCACACTCCACTGGGAGAAGCGGGGGCGGGGGCAGGGCGAGCCCCTGGTCTGCAGCAGGACCCTGCCCCCACCCGGCCCCGGCCAGCCTCCCATCCCCCAGAGTCCTGCCCATCCCCCCAGCTCCCCCCAGGAGGCAATGGGGTCACACTTACGTGAAAGTGAAGCCCACAAAGGGCAGGTGGTGGCCCGAGAAGGTCCCGTGGGAAGCCGGCGGCAGAGTCCCCTGTGAGGAGGAGGGCGGTCAGGGGCGGGGCGAGCAAGTCCAGGCAGGAACGAGGCCTTCCTCAGTCCAGGAGGCGGCAAGGGCCGGCCACGTGTCCCCCAGCGGACGGCTGACCCCGCGGCCCCGTCCCAAACGCCCCGAACATCCTCTGATCCCCGGGGTCTGCTCCGTGCCCCCCCCGGTAACCCCAGATCCCCAGGGCGGTGCAGCCCCCCCTCTGTGTGACACTCACCGGCTTCACACCCGCTCTCTGTCTCTCTCCCCTTCCCCCCACCCCGTCTCTGTCTCTCTGTGGAGCCTTCTGGGAAGTGTAATTCTCCCCTCCCTGCCACCCCCAGTTCCAGGAGGGTAACCCAGGAAGCAATCCTCCCTCCAGTCAGACATCGCCCCCCCCCCCCCCCCGGTACCGCCCCCTCACCGGATGGTTAACGGTATCATCATCCACGTCAAAGTTGGAGGTGTCCACAGGCCCCCGGAGCTCGGGGATGTAGGGGGCGGTGCTGGTCGGGAGCCGCTCCCAGTCCACACCCTCAAAGAAGGGGTGACCCCGGAAGTCATCCAGCCCCCCCCGGCCCAGCCTCTCCTCCTGGTGACACAGGAGTTTGCGGATCAGGTCCCGGGCGCTCTCCGACACCTCGGGGATGTCTGGGGGGAACTGCAGGTGGTCCTGGAGGGGGGAAGACAGAGCCCAGTCACCGAAGCAGAACCCCAGCCTAGAACCTCACACCTCCTTGTCTTAGAACCTCATCCCCAGCCTAGAACCTGCATAATCCCCAAGCATTTGTTCTTCTGATCCAGAACCCCGTTGACTCCTCCAGTCCCAAACCTGAGTCTAGAACTTGGGTGTGTGTCTGCATCCCCTTGCCTGGAACCCCAAAGAACATGGCTTTAGGGGGCTTTAAGTCTAAGCCCCTCCTCTCCCAGAAGAAGAGGCTGGGACTCGGCGAGGGAGAGGGACGGCCCCTTCCCCGGCCTGCCCGCTCCTCCCGCCCCATCCCGCTGACCTCATAATTCATGATCTTGCCGTAGGTCTCCACCAGGGACTCGGCGTAGAAGGGGGTCTCCCCGAAGAGCAGCTCGTACATGCACACCCCCAGGGACCACCAGTCGCACTGCGGCCCATAGTGGCCCTTTCCTTCCTCCATGGCCTGAAGGATCTCTGGGGAGATATAGTCAGGGGTGCCCACGGCCACCGAGGAGTCCACCTGAGGTCAGGGACAGGGGCGCGTGAGGCCGGGGCCGGCCGGTGCCCGAGGCCACGCCGCCCCCCCCGCGGGGCCTCCCCTCACCATCCCGTTGGCGTTGAGCTGCAGGCAGGAGCCAAAGTCGGCCAGGCGAATGTGCCCGTTCGAGTCCAGAAGCACGTTGTCCGGCTTGACGTCCCTGCGCCAGGAGAACGGGGACCGGTCAGAGTCCGCGGCGCTCCCTCAGAGAGCGCCCCCCCAGCCCAAGCTGGGCTCTCTCTGCTGAGGGTCAGCCAAGGCCCAGAGGACGGCGGGCGCCAGAGGGCAGAGCGGGCCCTGCCAGAACTCTCTGGTGAAAGGATCATTTCAACCGGCCTTTTGGAGCCCCCCACATGCTCTGGGGGGGGGGAGGAATGTGGACAAGGGTCAGGGCTCCTGTGTCCCAGAAGGCAATGAAAGCCTGTGAAAGGAGAACAGGGCAGCTGCCTTTGGGAGGAGGAGAAGGGCGGGCAGCTGGGTCAGAGCCTTTGGGAGGGGCAGAAGGGCGGGCAGGGGCAGGACCCCGGGGAGGGAGGAAGGGCAGGCAGGCCGGCGCGGTGGGCAGGGATGGGACAGAGGCAACTTTGAGGCTCTGCTGGTCCTAGAACGGGGACCTGGGGTGGGGGAGGGGGGCACCTGTGCACGTAGCCCAGCTGGTGCAGGGAGTGGATGGCCAGCACCATCTCTGCCAGGTAGAACTGGGCCAGCTCTTGGGGCAGCCGGTCTTCAAATCGGCTCAGCAACGTCAGCAGGTCTCCACCAGCATAGTAGTCCATCACCAGGTACTGGGCAGGTGGGAGGGAGTCAGCGTTTATTAAGCTCCGACGGTGTACCAGGCACCTCCCTAAGTACTTCTCACCCTCTCACATCCGACCCAGTCTCACCCCCCCAGGGACTCTTAGGCATCCAGGGCCCTGCGACCTACAACCTCAAGCCCAGCTCCTCAAGTTGTCCGGGAGAATTTCAAAGCCTGGGAGCTAGCCCCCCCTTCCCCAGGCGCCCCGATGGTCACCAAACCTCGCTTGTGAAGCCCGGGGATGAGGGACCACAAACACTCTCCGCCCCTCCCCCCCACTCCAAGGCCCGCAGCTGCCCCCCTGACAGCCTCTCCAGCCTCGGCCCGAACTGATCTGAGCCCCGAAGGCCGGGGGCCAGCCCTCGCTGCCAGGCCCACCAGGTAGTCTTCATCCTGGAAAGCGCAATGGAGAGTGGTCACCCAGCGGCCATCGCCCTTCACCAGGACATCTCGCTCCTCCCGGAAGCAGGCGGTCTGAGGAGAGAAGGAAGGACAGGGTCAGCCCCACTCACAAACTACCGACCCAGGAGGCCCAGCTCTGACCAAGTCTCCGGCCGCTCTCTCTGAGTCGGTTTCCCCAGCTGTGAAGCCAGGATCTGGACCAGGTGACCCCACCCTGACATCCTCTGGCCAGCCCCAGGCTCCGGCCATCGCGTGCTCCGACACTTCCTGCAGACAGAGGACGGACCACTGACCTCGGCCCTCTTGAGCATCTCCCATTTGTGCAGCATCTTCATGGCAAAGATCTGGTCCGTGTTCTTCTGCCTCACCACGGCGACCTGCAGGGAGCCCAGGGAAGTAGTGAGGGCTGGCCCCCGAGGCCCGGACCCTTCACCCGCCGCCCGCCTCCACCTCCAGGTGTCCAAACTCACCTCCCCAAAGGCCCCCCGGCCAATCACTTTGAGGATCTCAAAGTCGTCCCTCTGGAGCCTCAGTTCTTTCACCTTTGTCACAAAGGGGGCGGCTGCCGGGGAGAGAAAGACTCGCGTGAGCGCAGATGCCCAGGAGCCCTTTCCGCGGCTTGGGGAAAACACCCCTCCCCTTCGTCGAGCTACTCGATGACCTCCTTCTGCTGTCAACTTGCTAGAAGACCCTGGGCGGGTCACCTCTCCTTGGCCCTTAGTTTCCCCCTTTGTGAAAGGGAGGAGTGGGACGAGAGAGGCAGCACAGCACGGCCTGGCCTGTCTCTGCCACCTCCAGGAAGAAATGAAGGAAGGAAGGCATGGGAGGGAGAGAGGGAGGGAATTGGGGAAGAGGAGGGAGGGAAAGAGGAAGGAGAGGAAGGGAAAGAGGGGATAAGGAAAGAGGGAGGGTGGAAAAGGGAAGAAGGGAAGGAGAAAGGGAAAAGATAGGAAGGGAGGGGAAAAGGAAGGAAAGAGGGGGGAAGGAAAGGAGAGAGAGAGAAGGAAGGAAGAAGGGAGGAGCATATTTTTCTTTCCTTTTTGTTAACGCGCAGACTAGACAGCAGTTGGCAGTGCAGACAAGCAGGGCAGCTGCTAAAGCCACAGGCTAAATTTATTATATACTTTAAAAGAAAAGTAAAGGGCACACGACAGTTACACTTTCCCCACGGTTTACACGGAAATGCCCATTTTATTTGCAGTTTGTTAAGCTCAGAATCTTTTTTTAAGGCAAAGAAAAAGTCACGGCTGCTGTCTGAGCAGGGGGCGTCCTTTTGGGCCAGGAGGACGCGGGCGTTGGCCTGGAGCCGTGCCTCCTTTTGAAATAAAATCCACTTCAGGCTAGTTGGTTCCCTTTAGGGGGCTCCGGCTTTGCCTTTAAAACGCCGACGGGGAGAAGAGGTCCCCCGGTCCCGAGGATCCGGTCCAGCTACGAGAACCTCCCTGAGGTCCCCCCCGGCCCCAAGTTCTAGCACTACCCTTTCCCCACGCTGGGCAGAAGCACCCCAATTCCCATGAGCCTGGGTCAGTTAGCTCCTTAGGGAAAGACAGCTTCTCTCCCGGGGGCGGATGGGAATCACAGGGCAGGGAGTTGAGTGCTTACTTGGCCGGGCTAATGGGAGTGTGTTGGGGAGACTGTCAGCTACCCCTCCCTCAAATCCAGTTACCTAGAAACCCATCCAGAGGTAGCCCCATCCCTGGGGCGTCTCTGGGGTGAATGGGCAGCCCCACGGGGGCTGATGGGATGCACAGTTCCCCCAGCCCCAAAGAAGGCAAGCCGGCAAAGCCTGGGTGAGACTCGGGGGCACAGCCCCATCCCTAGCTCACCCTGCCTGGGCTCCCGGCTCCGGGCTCCCCCGGCAGGGGCCAGGTCTGGGCCTGTCTCGGGGAACCGGATTGGTGACATTCCTCATAGGGAAAGCATGGGGGGGTGCAGGAGGAGAAGGAATTGGGCTGGGGCCTTGCCCTTGTCAGCCCTGGGCCGGGGGGTCAGCGGCCGGCTTCTGGGGAGAAGCAAAAGTGGGAGCCGGGGGAGGGAGACAGCGCAGGGACTGCCCAGGAGGGAGCCGAGAGTGGGAGGGAAGGGAGCTTCCAAAAGGATCTTGGGACTTAAAAGGCCTTACAGAGCATCACCCATCCCAGCTGCTCCTTCAGTTTTACATAAGGAGAAACTGAGGCCCAGAGAAGTGCCCAAAGTCCCACAGGGAGTAACCGGCAAGTTCCAGGGCCCTTTCCAGAAAGGGGCACGGCGGGAAAGCGGCTGGCCTGCCGGGCTTGGGGAGGGAGCCTGAAGTGATGGGACAGCCCGACTAAATCCAGGGCACTCAGTCCCTCCTGGCGGTGACGCAGGGTTCCTGCCCTGCCCCAAGCTCGCTCCCCTGGGGAAGCCTGGGCAAGAAACTTTTACTGAGAGTGTAAACACAGCCTTGAAAGCAATCAACAGCCGCTCCCTTCCTGGCTCTCCCATCCCTCCTCCCAGCTCCCTCCTCCTCACTTCTCTCTCCCTCACACTTCTAAACCTGTCCCCAGCTCCGACCTCTCACCACACTCTGCTCCCCCCTCCGGGTCTCCCCCTCCCCTCCCCCAGCTGCCTTTTCTCTGCCCATCCTTGCTCCAGGAGAGGCACCCCACGGGCTTATGGGACTTGTGTTTGGACAGTCTCCGAAAGCTCACGGACCCTTCCCAGAATGCACAAGAGAAAACATTGAAATGCGGTTATGGATGTGTTTAAAGTGCCCAGGCCCAGGTTAGCGGCCCCTGAGCCAGCCCAGCCTCACGGCAGAAAGGAGAACAGGCTCAGGCGTGGAAAGTGACCTTTCCAAGGGCCACAGGAGTGAGCTCCTGGACAGCAGAGACGGCCCGGTTTTCTCCGGCACCCCAAGCCCGGCCTCGGCTCCACAAGCATTCGGCTGAATCCCCCCGAAGTACAACAGGCGGACGGCCGAGCTCTCCGTGGGCCCCGGCCAGAGGGGAGTCAGACTGGGGAAAACGACAAGTCCTGGATCCCGCAGCTCAGGCCCGTTCTCTGCCTCGGTTTCCCTCCTCAGGATGTCGCTCCTCCCTAACTGTGGGCTTCCACCCAGAGCTGCTCCACAGGTTTCATAAACAGAAACCCTGCAGCGGGGGAGGAGGGAGCCTCCTTCCAGAAAGTAACTGCTTCTTAGCCTGGGGAAGGGAGAGAGGGAAGAAGGCCGAAGGAGGCGGCCGTGGGAGCTCCGCGGGGGTCGGAGGGGGCCGGGCGAGGCAGGCCCCCGCAGCCAGCCGGCCAGGGAGGAAGGTCCATTCTTCCCCTAAGCCTGGCTCCTCGGGGGATGGGCAGACCCCCCAGTGCAAGTCGGGGAGCAGGGCGAGTCAGGGCAGAGGAGGGAGGATGAGTCACCCCTCCCCACACTGGAGCCGGGAGCCAGAAGGCTGAAGCCGAGATCCAAACAGAGACAGAGACAGAGACAGAGAGACACAGAGAGACACAGAGAGAGAAATAGAGAGAGACAGACACAGAGACATAGAGTCACAGAGATAGAAATAGTCAGACAGAGAGACAGTGAGAGAGACAGAGAGAAATAGAGACAGACACAGAGACATAGAGTCACAGAGATAGAAATAGACAGACATAGTCAGAGAGACAGAGACAGAGAGACAGTGACAGAGACAGAGAGACAGAGAGAGAAATAGAGAGAGACAGACACAGAGACATAGAGTCACAGAGATAGAAATAGACAGAGAGACAGTGAGAGAGACAGAGAGAAATAGAGACAGACACAGAGACATAGAGTCACAGAGACAGAGATAGACAGACATAGTCAGAGAGACAGAGACAGAGAGACAGTGACAGAGACAGAGACAGAGAGACACAGAGACAGAGATAGACAGACATAGTCAGAGAGACAGAGACAGAGAGACAGTGACAGAGACAGAGACAGAGAGACACAGAGAGAGAAATAGAGAGACACACAGAGACATAGAGTCACAGAGATAGAAATAGTCAGACAGAGAGACAGTGAGAGAGACAGAGAGAAATAGAGACAGACACAGAGACATAGAGTCACAGAGACAGAGATAGACAGACATAGTCAGAGAGACAGAGACAGAGTGAGAGAGACAGAGAAAGAGAGACAGACAGAGAGACATAGAGAGACAGAGACAGAGATAGACATAGTCAGAGAGACAGTGAGAGAGACAGAGACAGAGACAGAGAGAGAAATAGAGAGAGACAGACACAGAGACATAGAGTCACAGAGACAGAGATAGACAGACATAGTCAGAGAGACAGAGACAGAGAGACAGTGACAGAGACAGAGACACAGAGAGAGAAATAGAGAGAGACACACAGAGACATAGAGTCACAGAGATAGAAATAGACAGAGAGACAGTAAGAGAGACAGAGAGAAATAGAGACAGACACAGAGACATAGAGTCACAGAGACAGAGATAGACATAGTCAGAGAGACAGTGAGAGAGACAGAGACAGAGACAGAATGGGGGCCGCTGGGAGGGAGCACTGAAACAGCGCATTGGGAAGGAACCTTAAACTCCATCGGGCTTAAATTCTGCTCAGAAAGCACCTGTTGGGCCCGGGTCTCCGCTCTCCTTGCGCAGCGGGCGCGCTGAGGGAGGGAAGGATTTTGCCCGGTGACCAGGCCAGGAGAGCCTGGGCTCCTGCCTCGCGGCCCCGGAGCCCCGGGAGGGTGGGCGGCCCGTCCCCCGGAGCCCACGTGCGGGAGTCGCGAGGGGGAAGGCCGAGGCGCCGGGCCCCACCCTCGGAGTCCCGGAGCCTGGGGCCGGCCCGCAGCCGCCGCTCCTGCCGGGGTTCAGGGTCACCCTGGGCCGGCCGCTCCCAGGTGACTCAGCCGCCTCGGTCCAGGGAAGGGGGCTGGGCCGCGCCGGACGTCGGGACGGGCCGAGGCGGAGCGGCCCTCTTCGGCCCTTTCCCCCAGGGCCCGCGCGGGTGGGCAGGCTGGGGGGAGGGCCGGCCTGCCCACGGGTAACAAAGGGGCCGGAGGGGCCGAGCGGGGCGCTCGGCCCGGGGGGAAGCGGCCGCCGCCCCTCCCTCTCCCCGGCGGGGCAGGTGGCGGTCCCCAGCAGCGCATCCCGGCCCCAGCCCACTCACCCCAGCTGAGGAAGAGCGCCACGTTCCTCTCCCGGCGCAGGGGGGCGCTGGAGAGCTCCTGGTGCAGCCCCAGCAGGAGGTCCAGCAGTCCGTCCAGGAGGCCGGCGGGCTCCGCGCCCCCGCGCTCCCCGCGCACCAGCCGCTCCAGGGCCTGCAGTCTGCGCTCCATGGCGCTCGGCGCGCGGGGCTGGGGCCGCGCCGCGCTCGGCCGGAGGGGGCCGCCCCCCGGCAGCCCCGCTGCTCCCGAGCTAGGGCCCGGCCGGCTGCATGGGCCGGCGATGCCCCGTGGCCCTCTCCCCGCGTCCGGACCCCCCCTCCCTCCCGCCCCGGCTGTCACCTTCCTCTCCCGGCGGGCGGGCGGGCGGCCTCACCTGGGCTGGGGCCGCCCCGGCCCCGCCCCTGACGGACAGGTAGCTGGCGGCCAATCGGCGGCGGCGGCCGGAGGTGGAGGTGGAAGCATGGGTGGGACGGGAGGGGGCCGAGCCCCGGTCAGGAAGTTGAGCGAGTGTACGGGTGTGTTGGGGGGGCTCCTACGGCCGCCCCGCCCCCGCCGCCCACCCGGGCCGTCGAGCTGGGAGAACTCCGCGGAGCCCAGGCCGGAGCGCTCCCGGTCCGGGGTGAGGGGCCTCGGGGTGCTGGGGCGGCCGGCCCACGGCCTCCTGGGAGATGTAGTCTCTCCTCAGCCCGGGCCATTCCTGCCCTCCCCGGACCCGTCCGCCCAGAAAGCCCGGGGGAGGGCAGAGGGCCGGCGGGGGGGTTAGGAGGCCCGTGGGGAGGGGCTGCCGCCCGGGCTCCCTCCTCCCTTCCCTCCTGCCTCAGTTTCCTCATTCGTAAATGAAGGTCTCCCTGCCCGCCTCCCGGAGGGTGCTCTGGACCAGGGACTGTCCTCTGCCCCCAGAAACCTCAGAAGGGCGAGTCAGCGCGAGGAAAAAGACGGCAGGGCCGGGACCCCGGGAGAGCGCCTGGCCCAAAGGGACAGAGGCCGCGCCACTTTCCTGCTTGCACCCCAAGGGCAGGAACAAGAGCGCTGACCAGAGTTGTGCTGGGGGCCCCCCGGAAAGGCTTGGGGGGGAGCCGCCAGCAGCGGAGGCGAGGAGGCTCCCGGAGCCCGGAGGGGGGGGTTCGGGCCGGGCCGTGGGCCCAGGAGCTCCTGCTGGCGGAGAAGGGGGCGGGGCTCCCAGGTGAACTCAGCACCTCATTTCCAGGGACACGAATCAAGGGCTTCACTCTCCGGCCCTTCCCAGCCCCGCCATGGCCCCACTTTTTCCTATATCCCCCCCCCAGCCGGCCTTTGCTTATAGCGCCCCCCCCAGCCTGGAATGTTCTTCCTCCATACAAAGCCCAGCTCCGGGGCCGCCGCCCCCCCCCAGAGCTCCCATATCCTCTCAATTGTTAAGCACTTCCCCCCTGCCCCGCCATCCCTTTGTGCTCCTCGGCCGCTAGTTATCTGTGCGGAGCTCCCCGCCCCCATCCCCAGTAGACTCCAAATCCTATTGTAGCCGGAATCATCTCATTTTGGTCTGGCCTTCCTCCCTTCTGCACCCGTGCAGGTTCCTGGCACACTGTAGGCGCTTAATAAATGCTTATTGGATTAGCTGCCTTGGAAAGGACTCGGTGGATCACACCTAATTAGACCAACGGAGAGGAGGCCGATCTATTCCAAGGGATTGCCTTCCCCCGTGCCTGGGAACAGTACCTGGGAGCCAGTAGGTGCTTAATAAATGCTAATCAATTGAAGCGAACTTTGGGAGGAGGGTAGAAGCGGAGTCTGGCCAGGATTTGGGAACTGAGCAGGGGGCAGGAGGTGGAAGTACCAGGAAAAGGCGGTGTCTTCTTTAAGGGCATTTTTTCGGAGGGGGGAGGGGGGAGGTGGCTGCTGGAGCAAGGAGGCCGCTTCCATCTCCCACCTCCGGCCTTTTGCCCACAGGCCCGCTCCCTCCCGAGCTTCTTTCCAAGTTCAGCACGGCCGAAAGGCTCTTTGGGATCCCTCTGGGTGTCCGTGGTCTCGCCCTCCGGGAAGGATCTGTCCCAGGCTGCCCGGCCTCTTCATTTCCCGGTCTCCTCCTCTCATCATCTCCAACTTGTTTTAGCTCCTCCCCCTCCCCCGGAGTGCCCACCCAAGCAGTCACTGTCTCGCTGGCCCGCGATGGCGGGCGAGAGCAAGGATTGGCTAGCAGGTACTCTGTGGCCCTACTGTGTGCCCGCACAAAAGGAACCAGTCCCTGCCCCGGGGGGAGGGTGTTTTCCTGGAGGAGGAGCTGGGACTTAGAAGAGGCCAGGAATTCCAGGAGGGAAAAGCCAGGCCTGGGCTGGAGTGCCCGAGGGAAGAAGAGCAGCCAGGCCGATCTCACCGCCTGTGACCCCGGCAGGGAACGAGCCTGGCTTTAGCACCTACTGTGCGCCGGCACTGCTCCAGGCACTCTACAATCATTACCTCTGGAGGTAGGTGCTCTTATTATTCCCATTTTACAGATGAGGAAACTGAGGCAAATGGCGGCGACAGGACGTGTTCAAGGTCACACAGCGGGTAATTTCCCCAGGCCAGGCACGTGCCTGGTCTCTCCCTCCAGAGGCACGGCTCGGAGCTCGGCCTTTGGAACTGTGGCCGTGCAGCTGCGGAGCTGGCGCGCGGGCGCCTGGGACTTGCCCCGGGCCCTGACTTCCCAGGGCAGACTCCCATTCCGGCCTCTAACCGGACTCTGCTCCCCCGGGGCGAATTCCGGACCTGGGCCCGGCTGCCCCCAGCTCCCTTCCCGCGTGGTTAGAGACCCTCCTGCTCCCGGGGCGGGGAGGCCCTTCAGCCCCGGTGCCCGCCCTCCCTTTCCCCCTCGCTTCATTCTTACATTCCTCTGGGGAGATAAGGCCTGGAGAGCGCTGGCAGCCTGGCGCCCGCGGGCACTTGGCAGAGGTATGCCCCCCTCCCCCCACTAGCTGGGGCGGCCGGCCTCTCCTCAAGGACCCCCCCCCCCACCGCGGGACCAGGAGCGTGGGCGGCCACTCCCCGGGCGCCATCTTGGCCACCACTCTCCTCCCTCAGCGTTCCCCCGTCCTGCTGAGGTCCTGGTCGCCTTCAGCGGCCCCGAGCGCCCCGCCCCCCCTCCTGTGCTCAGTGTTTGTCACGGAGGCCAGGACTCTGGGCAAGACCCCCCCCAGCCTCAGTGTCCACACCTGGAAAAATGGAGCCGGGAGCACTAGTGCTCCCACGGGGCTGAGGTGAGGAAATACAATACAAAGCCCGGACCGCGGGGCGCCCCGGCACGCTGTGGGGTGCTGAACCCCATCCCAGAGTCCCCGGGGCCTGCGCGTCCAGCGGAGCAAGAAAGGGAAACAATGATCCGCTTCCTTCCCAGAACTGCTCTGAGGATCCAGTGGTTACAGAATGCTTAACGAATGCCTGTTATACAGCAGATGCTTAATAAATGCTTTTTTTTCTCCTGGCTGCTCAGTTGATTTATGAATTGAGGACGGAAGAGCTCCTACAGCTGGGGCCAGTGCCTCCGGCCTCGGCTGGGAGTGACCTTGGCCGGCAGCAGGTTTACTGAAGAGGAACTGAATCCCAGGGAGGAGACGCCCCCAAATGACCCAGATTCGAATCCAGCCGGCCCTCTGTCCACCGGAGATCACGTGGCTCTCACCTGAGCTTGCCCGGCGGGCCCCTTCCCGGTCCCCAGGTCTCGTCGGGAGGGTCCCAGGAGGAGGGGGCTCGAGGGCTCCTTCCTCCGGCAGCCGCATGGGGGCCCCAGAGACCGAGAGAGGGGGAGGCTTGTGCAGGCTAGGCTTGGGGTGCCCGGGAGAAGCCTCCACCAGGGGGCAGCACGTGCTCCGGTCCATGCGGGCAGTGCCCTTGGGGGCCTTTCCTGGCCTGCTGGAAGGCAGACAAACGCCAGAGTGAGTGAGAGCGGAACAGCCTGGCACACAGTAGGGGCTCCGTAAACGCTTATTCCCCCACTCCAAGTCTAACATTCTCCGAACTAAAGCAGCCTCTAGTTTTTGTCTGTTTTAGTCATCTGGGCTCTAAGCCCCCTCCTTCCGGCTCCGGCATCCCCCGTTGTAAGACCCAGCGCCGACGGTCCTGGTTCTAAGGCCACAATCACTGTGGACGCTATGCCCGGGTGGATGGGAGCTCTCCGGCAGAGCTCCTCCCCTCGGGGGGCCAGGAAAGCTTCCTCCAGAGGGTGGGCTGTCCCAGGGGAGCGTGGGGGGGAGAAGGTGCTCCCCAGCTCTGTCCCCAGCAGCAGCCCGGGACCTAAAGCTGCCTCCCCGGCCCAGAATGAGGACCAGCCACGGCACCCCCTCGCCCCGGAATCCATCACTCGTCAGCCTTTCTCTGCGGGCCACGGGCGGACTCAAGCACAAAGGGAAGAGGCAGCTCCATGGCACCGAGGGCATGTGTGATCCTGCGTGAGCCTCCCAAACAAGCAGGCACAGGGAGCCAGCCGTGCAGGGAAGGGCTCGGGTCCCAGCGGAGGAGACCCCACGAGCTGGACCGGGGATGTCTGCGGGGCCGATCCCAGGCTTCCTCGGCTCTGAGTCTCCGGGAACTGCCGGGGATGCCGAGGGGCGGGGGGAGACGGGGAGCGGCCCGACGGGCGAGATACAGAACGTGTGGGAAGGGGAGGGAGGAAGGGGATGCAGCCCACTGCCTCTCCCCGCGGGAACGGCCGCTCCTGGGAGACCGGACGGCAGACAGGGAGCGCTCCGGCCCCCTCCCCGCCAGCTGGAGAGGAGGCTCTCTGCCTGGAGGCTCTCCCAGGGCTGGCCCCCTTCAGGTTCGGCTCCTCTGGGGCTCAGAGGCCGGAGAGGGGAGGGCGCCCCTGGAGCCGAGGCTTTGGGAGGCTCCCGTCGCTGGGCTTCAGGTCTGCAGCTAGCCCAGGGTCAATACCTCGGGGATGCCTGGGGAAGTGATCCGGCCTGGGGAGAGCCTCAGGGAGGTGAGACGGAAACGCCCTTAGCCATCCCATCTAGCCCGACGGCGGACTCCCCGATCCCGGCTGGGAAGGAACCGGGCCGAGCTCCGAGCCCGTTCGCCCAGAGACTGAGGCTCCTCCGTCCGCTGCGGGGAAGGTGACCTCACCTGGACCGAGAGGGCCCCAGACCTGCCTCTGATGTCCCTGAGGTGTCGCAAGGGAAACGCCTGCACGGGTGCTCCCGCTGTCTTTAAACAAGAGGAAGGAACAGCGAGGGGGCCCGAGGAGGGACGTCGGGGAGGAGAGAGGGGAAGGGGGGGACGGAGAAAACCGGACTTTCTGCTGCCTATGTCTCAACCATGAGTCAAAATGTCCAGGAAGCAGGCGGGAAAGCTCAGGAAGCCACGACCACAGGGCCCGGACTGGGGGCTCTGGTCCCCACACAGAGCTTTGGCAAGCGGCAGATAGGGAGGACTCTGGGGGAGAAGCGCACAGGGGAAAGGGCTGGCCCGAAGCAAGTGGTTAGACCAGAGGAAGGGGATTTGGGCCTTCTCTCCCCCAATCAACCGATAATCTCACCGGCCCTTTGTTTCTAGGGAAAACCCCAAATATAGGGAAGCCACTTGTGAGGGGGTTCAAAGAGAAGAGGTGAGCCTGGCCCCCCCACCCTTCCCCTCTAGGAGTTTGGGGGCACTCTGCTCTCAGAGAAAAGGGGCCCACAACATCGGGGGGATGTACCTGGGGCCAAGCTCACGCCCAGTCAGTTTGCCACTATTGGGGAAGGGGCCCCGAGCTTGACTACCTTTCCACCAAATAAACATACGTCAAACAGCAGAGACCAGTGCAAGGAGCTCGGAGAGCCCCCAAGAGAATAAATACGGGCCATGCAAGAGGGCAGGCTCCCGCCCACCAAGGGCCAGACACCAGCTCAGCTGAGGGAGTCCTGGGCTCAGGGCGGGCCGGGGGCCTGCTGGGGACTGCCAGCTCCTCCCGCTGAAGCGGGCCTGGTCCCCTCCTGAAGCCAGAAGCTCCCAAAACAGCCCATCACTTGGGGAGCTCCCAGAAGGCCTGGCAGGGGCTGGCACCTGTCCGCTCTCAGGCACTCTGGCCGCCCCTGACTCAGAACGGGGCGCTCCTCTCACGGTGGTATTAGCTCCATTTCACCAAGCAGGAAACTCAAATAAAGATCAAATGAGTTAACATAAATCTTAAAGCCTTACGCAAATGCAAGCCGTTCTTAATAAATACTTGTTTCCTTCCTAATTTTTACCCAATAAAGTCAGAGCTAAAAAACTGGAAAAATATCAATTGCTGGGGCAGCTGGGTGGCACAGTGGAGGGAGCACCGGCCCTGCAGTCAGGAGGACCCGAGTTCAAATCTGGTCTCAGACAAGTAATATTTCCTAGCTGAGTGACCCCAAGCAAGTCACTTAACCCTAATTGCCTTGCAAAAAAAAAAAATATATAGAATATCAATTGCTTATGGAAAGGCTGAGCTAATGTAATTAAATGACAATTCTACCTAAATTGGTTTACTTGTTCAGTACCATACCAATCAAACTGCCAAAAATTATTTTATAGAGCTAGGAAAAATAATAACAAAATTCATCTGGAAGAACAAAAGGTGAAGAATATCAAGGGACATAGGTGGCGCAGTGGGTAGAGCACCAGCCCTGCAGTCAGGAGGACCTGAATTCAAATCCGACTCAGACACTTAACACTTCCTGGATGTGTGACCCTGGGCAAGTCACTTAACCCAGCCTGGGGGGGGGGGGAGGAAGAATATCAAGAGAATTAATGAAAAAAAAAAAAATACAAAGGATGGTGGTCTGGCAGTACCAGACCTAAAAGTACTTGACAAAGTAGCAGTGATCGGAGCCATGTGGTACTGGCTAAGAAGCAGAGTGGTGGATCAGTGGAATAGATTAAATACACAGGACGCAATAATCAACAACTATAATAATATAATATTTGACAAACCCCCAAACTCCAGCTTCTGGAATAAGAACTATTTGACAAATTGCTGGGAAAACTGGAAAATAATGTCAGAAACTCGGCATAGACCCACATCTCACACCCCATAGCAAAGTATGATCTAAATGGGTACATGATTTAGCATAAAGAGTGACACCATAAGCAAATTAGGAGAGCAAGGGATCATTTACCTGTCCCATCTTTGGAGAAGGGAGGAACTGGAGAATATTATGAAAGGCAAAATGACAACTCTGATTACATTAAATTAAAAAGGTTTTGTACAAACAACAGAAGCAAGATTAAAAGGGAAGTACACAGCTGGGAAAAGCCATTGTTTCCGATAAAGGCGTCATTGCCAGAATACATAAAGAACGGCGTCAAATTTATAAGAATACAAATCATTTTCCAGTTGATAAGTGGTCAAAGAATATGAACAGACAATTTTCAGATGGCAAAATTTAAGCCATTTATCATCAGATGAAAAGAGGCTCCAAATCACTACTGATCAGAGAAATGCAAATTAAGACCACTCTGAGATCCCACTACACACCTGTCAGATTGGCTAAGATGACAGGAACAAATAATGATGAATGTTGGAGGGGATGTGAGAAAACTGGGACACTGATACATTGCTGGTGGAGTTGTGAAAGAATCCAACCATTCTGGAGAGCAATCTGGAATTATGCCCAAAAAGTTATCAAACTGTGCATACCCTTTGACCCAGCAGCGCTACTACTGGGCTTATATCCCAAAGAAATACTAAAGAAGGGAAAGGGTCCTGTATGTGCCAAAATGTTTCGTAGTGGCTAGAAACTGGAAGATGAATGGATGTCCATCCATTGGAGAATGGTTGGGTAAATGATGGTATATGAATGTTATGGAATATTATTGCTCTGTAAGAAATGACCAGCAGGAGGAATACAGAAAGGCCTGGAGAGACTGACATCAACTGATGCTGAGTGAAATGAGCAGAACCAGAAGATCATTATACACTTCAACAATGATACCGTACGAGGATGTATTCTGATGGAAGTGGCCTTCTTCAACAATAAAAGGATTCAAATCAGCTCCAAATGATCTGTAATGAACCAGCTACACCCAGAAAAAGAACACTGGGAAATGAGTGTGGACCACAACATAGCATTCACACTGTTTATTAAAAATTTACAATTTTTCTTGTGCAACAAGACAACAGCATAAATATGTGCACACATATTGTATTTAAGATATACTTTAACATGTTTAACATGTATGAGACTGCCTGCCATCTAGGGAGGGGGTGGAGGGGAGGGGAAAAATTGGAACAGAAGTGAGTGCAAGGGTCAATGTTGAAAAATTACCCCTGCATATGTTCTGTCAATAAAAAGCTATAAAAAGAAAAAGAAAAAGAAATGGAAGATCCTGGCATTATTGACCTGGTAATCAAGATCTAGAGCAAGAAAGAGCCTTTGGGCTCCCATTGCTCATCCCTGTAGAGAGGAAGAAGCCCAAGCCCAGAGACATTAAGTGATCAGCCCAGTCACGAAATTAGTAATTAGCTAATTAGCAGGCGCCCCAGGCAGGATTTGAACCTAGGATTTAACTCCCTGACTTTATGGAGGGTTGGGGAGGTATGTGAGCAAAGCATGAGCAATCCACCCCCAAGGAGAGGGGAACCGTCCTATAAAGTTGTTGTTCATCCTCCATTTTCTAGGAGGTGACGTACCGGATAATGACTTCTTTGTTTGTTGCTTGTTTGATCTCCAGGGAGAAGATTCCAATGTTTTCTGCCCTGCGAGTAACTAAGTTTTTTAATCGACCATCCCAAAA
The DNA here is from genome assembly GCF_048593235.1 of Sminthopsis crassicaudata. NCBI lineage: Eukaryota > Metazoa > Chordata > Mammalia > Dasyuromorphia > Dasyuridae > Sminthopsis > Sminthopsis crassicaudata. Next base: position 250,226,878 of record NC_133622.1, read on the forward strand.
TGGGAAAAAGTCTCATAAAAGAATAGAAAATAGCGTCTCATCTCTTTTCCAAGTTAACCTCAAATCAAAACATGTCAGGTGTAGAGCCGGGTCTGTGGCTGTTTTGTGACTATTCAACAGCGTCAGTTTTCTCGATGTCGTGTAGAATTTCCAATAATTGTCAAAGAACTTTATTCACTCAGCCGATCAAACGGGCAGGAGACATCCTTCCCGCCCGCGTCGTGGTCCAGACGGTTGGTCACCGGTGCATATTCTCCCCAGATAACTTTGGCAGCTCACTCACATTCACCTCAGGGACGGCCCCTTTGATGTAATAACACCCCAGTTGTTCGTGGAGGGGAGGAGGGATTCTCCTTTCCCCCAGTGATGGGTAGGCAAAGAGTGGCTTGAAGTTCAGGATGAATAATTTCCCGAACCACTGGCCTGATACATCTTCCCGATTTTGGTAGGTTTTAGGTAAAGCCGTCCCCAACAAAGCAGACATTTGTAACCCTTCTCTTGCGAGTCTCTTTTCCCTTTCCTGTAGGAACAACTTTTCCCACTTCTGCTTCTCCCTGGGCACGGACTTTGGGCAAGGGCACTCCCCATTTACCGGCCTTCTCTTCTCGTTTCGGCTGAGTCGGGTGGGGAAGGGCCTTACTTTGGATTGTCCCTCCCTGGCCATCCAGCAGATCCGCAGGCGGGCTCCTTGGGAGCTTGTTCATCATTCTTTCCCTTGATATTTTGTTCTTCGTGGATCTTGATCTTTTTCGTCTGAGATTTCTTGACACGATGCCGTCTAGAGTCGGTTTTGGCCAATCCTTTGCTTTCTTTGGCCATTCATGAGCCTCTTGCTTTTTCTTCTTTCTCTTTTTCTCTTGCTCATGCAGGTGGTAGCCATACCATTTTCTGGCTGGGAGCCCAGTGAGGAGCCACCAAAAAAGCTTCCAGACTTCAGATTCTCTGCCGTCAACAATCACTCCCATGAGCCAGAAAAGAAAAGCCGTTATCTTGACATGTGCATGAATTGTATTTGAGTTTAGGCTTGTAATACCAGAGAAACTGAGGCAAGACAGAGGTTGGGTTTTAATCTTTTAACGGGGAGAGTTTTGACTGGCCGGCCTTGTCCAAATCATTCGAGGAACTGAGGCAGGGAACTGATAGAAGGTTTTAGCTAAGGTTCAAACAGAATACCTAACCTGAGTATTCAATCTTGTAGGGGAAACAAAGGCAGATGGGGGGGGGGCCCTGGGTGGGCAGACAAGCCATAATTCCAGGAAAGGATCATAACGTAGTCTTGACAGGATATGGGTCAAGAGAAGAGGGTCGAGGGCAAGAGCCCCCTCAATGGGAGGGGGAAGTATCCTAGCAAGGATCAGATCATGCGCCCGGATTTCCTGACACACTGGTATGTAAAGGTGATGGGAGCTCCAGGATTCTTCCTGACTCAATTCTCCCAGCCCTAATAGCAAGGAAGGCGGGGAGGGGTGGTGGCTATAATTTTTTTTATTCAGGGCATAAGAGGCTCAAGCTTAAAAGACAAAGGTCCCTAACACGTGGGGCCAAGGGTTCCTGATTCTGGGAATCCTGCTCTTCTGAGGATGCTCGTGAAGGCCACTGGGGGGTGGGGTGTTCATACTGGGCTAGTTCCTCGAAGGAGCATCTCCCCTCAAACCTGGGCTTGTCTTCATTGACTAGACAGCTGTCTGGGTCTGTGAATGAGTAACAGTGTGAATGAATGAATGAATGAATGAATGAATGAATGAATGAATGAATGAAGTACTTATTCAGCATTTACCATAAGCAAGGTCCTGGCCAAGCTTTGGGGATACCAACGGCAAAGTGGGACAGAGCGGGCCCTCGAAGAACTCACGTTCTCAGGGCGGGAAGTTTCGGCTGCAGGGCTCCGGGGTAGTCGGGCTTCTCTGAGATGATTTCCGCTGATAAATTACATCGGTGTCAGATCTCGAACCACGTCGTGGCCCTTTGGTGGCCAGGGGCTTCCCAAGCCCTGGGGTTCGGGCTCCATCAGGGTCTGGGGGGTCCCCTCCTATCTGTCCCTCAGGCTGCCTGCCCCTGAGCTGCTGTTGTTTGGCAGGTGACGCCTGACCTTTCCCCTCATGACCCGCTCTCCTCCTCTGGATGGTCTTTCTCATCTCAGCGTTACCCCGGAGTCTCGGCCCAGGTCTGTGGCTTCTGCCCCAAGGGGGACTTCGGATGGGTCCTCAGGACACCCCTCGTGGCCAGGGACACTCATTCACCCCCAGACAAAGGGCGCCCCACGAGGGGACCCTTCCCCACGAGCAGCCGAAGCTGGGCAGGCCCGCCTGGGCCAGGGACACTCACTTCCGGCTTGGCGCCTCCTTAGTCACCGGTTCTTCCACTCCCGTCCAATTACGCTCCGAGTCACCGTGATTGGCTCCCCTGCGGACCAGCAGCCGAGGGGAAGGATGGATGTGAGCGGTCCCAGTCCCTCCGGACAAAGCAGGGTGCACCGGAGATGGCCCCGCACGAAGGACCCCTTGTCTCTTACTCTCTGCATGGTCAGGAGACACTCCTTCACGCTCTCTGCCTCAGTTTTCTCCTCTGTAAAATGAGCCACCACGGGGGCTGGATAGTGTACTCTGAGCCCGAGGGATTCTGTCCAGTTGGGTTTTCCTATTCACTTGCTCCATGATGCTCATTTTAGAAGCTTTTCCTCAGGACTAAATAACTCCATGTTTTTCCCACCAGCTTTTAAAAGAAAACCCAATTTCTTTCCTCCAGGTATGGCCAAACAGGGCATTGGACTGGCGGGCAGGCGGTGTCGTTAGTGTTCATGCCGCAGATCACCTCCGCCCCTCACCCACAAGTCTCCCAGGGCCCCCCCTCACCCTAAAATAAAACACAAGCTCATACTCGGCGTTTCGGGCCTCCACGACCCGGTTCCCCGCTCGCCTTCCGGGTCACTCCCTTCACAATCTGCGTTCTTCGCTTCTGCCGGAGGTCAGACCAAAGCACAGCGTGACCCCTCACTCCCCAGCGCCCGTGGCTCCCCATTGCCTCTAGAAATCATTAATGGCTTGGGGGCCCAGAACTGAACTCAGCCTTCCAAATGGGCTCTGCCCAGGGCGGAGAATCGTGACTCTCCATTCAGGAAGCTGGGTCCCGCCCACCGTGTCCTTTACCAAGAGGTTACGGGCGGCCTCCGCCCCGCACCTGCCGCCAAGGAGACTGGCAGAGCTCAGAGCTCCAGGGGGCCGCGGCTGGGGGGGGGGGGAGCCGAGCCAAATTTGGCATTCGTTTGATGGGGCCCAGCCCGGTAAAGGACGGGCGATCGGGCCTTGAGTCGCCCAGGAGCTCGGGCCCCTACAGTGGAGAAGTGGGAGCCCTCATTTTGTTTTTGTTTATGTTTTTGAATGCAGGGGAGCTTTATTTTTCCTTCTTGCCAGGGCTGCCTAGGTGAGCAGCCACGCCTCTGTTAGTCCAAAGGCAGCTCCCGTTTCCCACCGGCCCGGGCCCCGATCCCCCTTAAGTTACAGAAGTCACGGAACCTGGGCTCACCCCGCAGCCCCCGGAGCGTCCATTCCCGAGGAGGACCAGGGCCAGAGCCCAGAAGTAGTGTTTTTAGACAAACAAAGAAGGATTAACCTGGAGCTAAGGTGAGGTGGTGAGCTCCCTGGCCCTCAGGCCCCTCCTACAGCACAGGATTTCCAGCCCAAAGGGCCTCTCAGCGTGGTCCCACGGGCTCCGGTCCTCCTCAGCTCAGGCTCCCCGGGTGGGGGTGGGGAACGGGTCGGCGTTCTCGGGGCCCAGCCAAGCCCCGGAATTCTGGAGAAGGTTTTGGAGTGAGCTCCGTGTGCCTCGGAGCCCCAGCCACGAGGGGTCCCCCCACCGAGGGGCTTATTGTCCCGGGCTCCCGCTGCCTGCACTTAATGAGCCAGATGGCTTCCCACCCACCCCCAGCTGGCCCGGCTGTGCAACTGGGGGAGAGGCGCCCCGTATGGTATTCTAATCATCCACCAGGCCCCGGCCAGAGGAAGCCTCCCCTTCCCAGCTGGGGGCCCAGGCCCGAGCCCCTCAGGCGCCAACCAGTCTCCAGCCCCACCCCGGGCCAAGTACGGCCAGGCTCCAGAGAAGGGGTCAGGGGGACACAGGGAGGGGTGGCCCCAGCTTGGAAAACATTTATTTATAGACTCGTCGTCACTGGAGGGAGAAGGGACCAGCAGGCCGGCCTTGGCCTAGCCCCGAGCGCGCTCTCGCCGCTCCCCAACACTCTCACCAGGCCCAGCAGAGCCCCCCCCTCACGGCAGCCCCCCTGCTTTCTTCGGGCCCTGGACCGGGAAAAGGCATCAGCCAACCCTGCCCCCACTTGCCCCCCGCAGGGGCCGGGCCTTGCGACTGCCCCCCCCCCTGTGTCTCCCTGTCTCTCCTCTCCTCTGTCTCCACACTCGGCCCCCAGCCCTTTTCACCTGATCTACTTCTCTAGTTTAACTGCCCCCCCCCCACACTACAGCCAGACGGAGGCCGGGCTCCACCTCCTTCTGGCCAAGCGGCTCCGCCCGGGCCCTCTCCCACCTGCCCATGGTGCCCGAGTGTCCCCCCCCAGGGTCTCTCCCTCCGGCCCAGCTCCGTCCCTGGGCCTTGGAAGGGTTCTTCCCGCCCTGGTCGGGTATCTCTCCGGCTCCGGCTGGAAGCCCCCCGCTTGTGGAACGCCAGCCCCAGGCCGGCCCGTGCGGAGGCGGGAGAACGGGTCTGCTTCGCTGGGAACTGGAAACAAACAAGCGCGCCTGCCGAGCGGCCATCTGGCGCTGTGGTTTGGCCCGCAGAGCCGAGAAGCGCCGGCCGAGGCTCGCTCAGCTTTTGGGGGGCCGCGCCCGGGCTTTGCCCAGAAGGGACATTCCCTCCGAGGGACTTGCTGCGCATCGGGGCGCTGGGGAGACGGCCCGCGAGCCCTGCTCTGTCCGGGCTGGGTCCAGAGCCAGAGCTGCCAGATCGCCCCGGACCGCACGCTCTGCCACCCTGCCCCCTCCAGGGTCGGCCCCCACCCCCACCCCGGCTCTTGCTGAGGAACCTGGAGGTTGGGCACAAACTGCCAAGGAGCCTGATGTGGACGGGCCGGCTCTCTCTCTCCCCTGTGGTTTTCTCCTTTTGCTCTGGTTTTTCTCTCCCAGCACAATCCATAAAACAAAGTATCAAAGTAGCAAAAATAAAACCCGGCAGGATGGAGCCAGCCGTCCTGCCAGGGATGGAGCCGTTCCCACTTCTCCTCCCGGGCTGCCCGTCAGTGACCTCAGGACCTCACGGGCCCTCGGCCATCCCTGTGGGTCAGTCTGCTTTCCGGGCCCGAGGTCAGCTGGACCCGGAGCCAGAAGGCACCTCCGGCGGCTGCTTACTGCCCCCACTGACCTGGGCCTGCAAAGCCCCCTCTCCACTCAAAGGGCTCTTCTCGCCTGCATTCACACCAACTCCCACCTAAGGGCCCGGAGCATGGTTTGGCAGAGGCCGGTCAATAATCCGGGTTCAAATCCTTGTCCCTTCTGACCCCGGACACAGCATTCGCACAGCCTCCCGTTTTGGTCCCTAGAGCTCCGAGTCGTGGCCCAAAGTTCTGGGGAGTCGGGACTGCGGGAACGGGCCGGGACGTCGCCCGCCTCAGGACTGTGGCCAGTCCTTCCCCGGCCCTCCTGAACACTGGTAATTAGGGAGCTGTCGTTAGGAGCCACGATGAGTGGGAGAAGACACAAAAAGTCACGTTATTTGGGCCGAGCTCCTGATAAAGATCCGAGTCCGTGGGTGAAGGGCCTCCGGCGCCCAGCCGGGAGCCAGCTTGTCTGCAAGGACCCAATAAATGGTCTGCCCTTGCAGCCCCAGCCCCTGCCCCAGGGATCCCAGCTAAGGCCTTGAGCCAAGCCTCCGCCCCTTCCAGGTAAGGCTTTGGGGGAGCTCAGAGAGCCATTCCACCACCAACTCCCCCGGGCCCCCCTTTCTCAGCCCATCTCCACCAGGCCCCGACAGGCCGTCCCCACCCCCTGGCCCTTCAGCCAGGAAAAACCGGGGCGAGCGCCCCCAGAGATGTGCGAATAATTACCAGCCAACAGCTTAGGCACCAGTTTCCATTTTTTAATGCAAGAAAAAAAATCCTTTTTTTCCAGGTTTTCCACATGTGAGTATAAATAAGACCTTTTCATAAGAGATGAGCCCCCCACCCCGGCAGTCTCCCCCCACACTCAAGCCCTTCTAGAACGAGGTGATCGGTGCGGCTGGAGGGAACGCTGCCGCCACGTTCTGGAGGCTCCAGACCGGAGGACAAGAGGCTGGCAGGGAGGAGACCTCCCCGACGTCCAGCCCGGCCAGGGGCCGCTTTGTCCGTCACGAGCAGCGTCCCGGGGGTTCAGGGCTACTGGGACTCGGCAGGTCCTGGCTCCCAAGGCCCAAAGTGCGGGAGGAGGGGAGGCCTTCCCGCCTGCTCCTGCTAAGACACACTGGGGCACCGGCTTCCCTAAGCTGCCCACAAGTGGGGAGAGCAGGCCCAGGACTCGGTTCGATGCTCCGAAGCCCGGGCCCGATTTAAGGGGAGCCAGGCGTCCTCGGGCCACCGCAGGCCAGGCTACCGCTCACAGACCCATAGGACCCCGGGGGCCCCAGGGAAGGCACCACCTTGACCCAGAGGGTCCGAGGTTGAACAGGGCCATCAATGGCTCCCAGACCAGGGGCCTCCACAGCTGTCCTCAGGGCTGGTGCTTGTGAAAAGGGGTCTAGAACCCGGCTGTTTCCAGACTGGCTAGAAACTTCCAGGAAGCCAAAGTCAAGTGTAAAAAAGAACTAGTTGGTTTTCTTCCACAGATGAAAGCCCGAGGGCTGCTGGGCCTTCCCGGGGAGAGCTCCTGGAGCATCTAACCTGGGGTGCCGGGGGAGGTGTCTGGGAAGGAGGATGCACAGGGCCTCGAGGGGGAACCAGTGCTGTGGGCGAGGGTGGCGAAGGCACGAGTACCGCGTGAATTCAAGAACACAGAGGGAGGGCGGCCAGCGGCCCGTGACGGGCCCCTCCCCTCGCTGGTGTCTGACCGGTGGTCACGGCCAGCGGCCCCGCAGCCAGAACGGGGAGCGGGGAGCTGCGCCACGGAGCCTGGGGTCCGGCTCTCTGGGTCCCTGGTTTAGATGGCTGGGGGAGGGAAGGGGGAGGGTCTCTTCCCGGGGCGGGGGGACACACAGGGGAGGGAGGGAGCAAGAAAGAATACTGCCTCTAACTTCATATATTAAAAATATCCATAGTTCTTGTGCACAAAATTCCAACATTGACAAGTGCTGGCCCTGTCTCCCACCAGGCTCGGGGGAAGCGGTTTGAACGGTGGTTTTCCTTTTCGAGAGCTGCGGAAACCCATCTGTTAGTTAGGTCTTTATGGAACAGACACGGCAAGGGAGCGCTGAGAATGGGAGCCCTTCCCCTCCCCCCCAACTTCTGCTGCTCCTGGGGACGCCGAGGGGCGAGAGGGGGGCGGCCCCCCTGCCGGGGAGGGTGGAGGCCGCGGTCACTCATGCCTCCGTTTGGAGGGCGGGATCAGATGTGGGGGCAGGTCGGCGGGAAGTTCATGCCCTTCCAACTTGACCTTGATCAAGTGGTTGGCCAAGGCAAACTCCTCGTCATCCAGCAGCCCGTCCTTGTCCACGTCGGCCAGCTTCCAGATCTTGCCCAGGACCGTGTTGGGGAGCTTGGACTTGACCATCTCCTTCTTGGCATTGGCGCCCGTGATCTTGCCGTTGACGGGAGACAGGGTGTAGAAGATCTCGTCGTAGGTGGGCTTGTCCTTGCCCACCACCCACTCGACGTCGTCGATGCCCTCTCCGGCCCCTTCCCCGTAGCCGTGGCCGAAGGGCCCGTTCATGGTGCCGTCGAAGGCGCCCCCTTTCACGGCCTGTGAGGGCATGAGCGACTCCTCCTGGCGCACCATCACCATCAAGCGGGCGATGTCTTTGGACAGCATGTCGTCCACCGTGTCCAAGAGCTTGGGCTTCAGGGCCTGGAACTTACTGAAGTCCTGAGTCTGCAGCAATTCCTATGGGAAGGGCGAGGAGGAGTCCCTCAGCCTCCGAACCCTGACCCAGCAGGGTCACTGAGCCGCTCCAGCCCTGCCCCCGAGCGCAGGACCCATGGGAGGGGGCCCTCCCCGCACTCCCCCCGGGCAGACGTACCTGCATCTTGCGAAGGTTTGGGAAATCCCCGGGGGAGATCTGGTGCTCGCGCTCGATCTTCTGGTAGATGTCCCCCAGGTTGTTGACCAGCTCCTTCTTCTTGCTCTCTTTGCCGAACATGTTGGGCATCTCCTTCTTGAGGGAGCTGATGATGTAGGCGTGGACCTAAGGCACAGGAAGAGTCAGCGGGCCTGGCTGGGGGGGGGGCAATCCGGCTCCAGTACCCGGGCTGCCACTTCTGCCGGGTCCCAGCCACACAGCGGATCAAAGTCTCCGAGGGTGGGGCCCCCGGCCCAGACAAGAGCAGTCCCCCCCACGAGGTGCCGAGTCCATGCTCTGGAGGGGGCCAAGGACCCCAGCCCGGAGGCTGCTGGCGGGGGTCAAGTTTCACCCAAGCTTTAATCCCTGCACTTAAGCCTTCTGCCACTAAGACACCCATTGGGTGCAGTCGCCCCCTCCTTTCTTCCAGGCCCCCTCCCAGGATAAGCTTGCCAACCAAACACCAGGGCCCAGGCCAAGCTCGGCCACGCTCCGTCTGCTGGAGGCCCCTAGGACGGACGTCACGTGGAGGAGGGGGGAGGGGGGCACGCACCCATCGGCCAAGCTCAGGAGGCTGGGACTAAACTCCAGGTCACGCTTTGCTGCCCAGCGCCCACACTCTACCCGCACAACGAGGCAAGAAGGGGCAAGGAGTTCTCGGAAGGGCAGGAACTTTGGCTGAAGCAGGAGCCTGGATGGCCTGGGGACAGGGCCCATGCAGCCCTACCGCCATGCTGAGCCCACTGTCCCCCAGGCCCCGGCCTGGCCCCCGAGGAGCCACAGTGTCCAAAACCCTGAACTCCGACGTGCCCAGAGGGGCACGGCTGGAAAGTCCTCCCCAAATCTGGGGAACTTCCGGCCAAGATGGCGGCGTGGAGGCAGACAGCTGCTTGAGCTCCGCGTTTTCTCTCAGGACTTACTTCATGACAAGCCTCGGAGTTAATGCTTGACCAGAAAAGGGAGCCCAGAGAAGACGGCAAAGCAAAGGGGATGAAAGAAAAGCTGCGTCCTGCTAGGTCCGAACAAGCAGGAGGTGGGTCCTGACTGCCCAGGCCCTTCCCTCGGTTCCAGGGCCTCTGGGAGCCTCCACCCCTGACTTCTGGCCCCTCCCTGCCTATCTTCTTGTCAGAGAGGTGGCTGATCTAGCTCCCTTAATTTGAGGACCGGCTCTTCCAGAAAATTCTAATCCTGATTGATCTGTACCCACAGTTCTCAGAATTCGCACTGGAGCCGTCACTGCTGGCAGCCGACGTTTGCTTTTCTGCTGTTGACAAGAGGGGCCCAGCGTGCCCCCTCTCTCCCACTCCCCCCAGTAAGCACACCCCATTCCCTCCCACCTACCTTGGCCAGCCGGGCCCGCTTGATCAGGTCGTTGAGCTTCCTGAGGGCGGCGTTTCGGGGCAGAGACTGAATGTCTTTGAAGAGGTCCTGCTCCTCCGCCTCAAAGAGCTTCCGGTTGTCTGGGATGAGGAGGGGGTGGGACCAGAAGGACCCGATGTACACGCGCACCACCTCGGGGGTGTTGATGATCTTGCCCAGCGACCACATGAGGGCCCCGTAGACCCGCATCAGCTGCTGCGTCTCGATCTGGTCCGCCTTGTTCAGAACCACCCGGATCTTATCTTCGTGGTTCTTCAGGGCCTTGATCACCTCGGAGAACTCGTCCGAGATGTCCAGTTTGTGGGCGTCAAAGAGCAGGATGATGCGGTCCACGCGCTCGGCAAACCACTCGAGGACAGCCGCAAAGTCGTAACCTGGCCAAGGAAGCGAGACAAGCGGTGAGTTCTGGCCCCGCCACCTGGGTGGGCCCGGGGCAGACCCAGCAACAAACAAGGGACACGCTGGGGGACAACAGGCTCCCCGATACATTGTAGGCGGAGCTGACAGATCAGTATGATCATTTTGGAAACAATTTGGAATTATGCAAAAGATAGGGACGAAAATGTCCCCAGGATTCCACCGATGATATACGTCAAGATATTTGTAGCAGCCCAGGGCTCTTAGTGACAGCAAAGATTTAGGGACAACGTGGGGTCCCTCGAGTGGGAGTGGCTAAATGCATCGGGTGCGGAAGAAACAAGCAATGAGACACATGAAGAGGAGATGTCGGCGGGGCAGAATGAAGCAAGCAGAGACAGGAAAGGACCTACAATGAATGCTTCAAAAGAAGCACAAACAAAAGTGCTTCCAAAAGTGCCCCCCAACGTAACCACAGATTTAGACTTTTTCAATAGATGAATCGGTTCTGCTCACACACAACCCTTCCTTTTCTGTGTTTAAAAAATTAAAAAATAAAAAAACAAAACGTTTAGTTACTTAGCCCTAGTTGCCTCAGGAAAAAAAAAAAAGTGCTATCTGTTACATAGGATGGTTCTCTGATGGGAAAGGAATACTGAAAAACTATGGCAACAGACAAAAGAGACATCAACAATTTCTTATATACAAAGACTCCTACTCCTGCCCCTATCAGGTGGGCCTCAGTTTCCCTTTCTGCAAAATGGGAGGATTGGGGTCAGATTCGAGCTGGAAGGGCCTCTGTCTCTGAGGCCCCCCGCCAGGATCCCCTTGCCAGAGGGCGTCCTGCCCAAGGACCATCATCCCAACCAAGTGCAGGTGATCAATTATCCAGCTGTCTCCGGCTCAAGGCTCTCCCAACAGCTTCCACTGGGGCAGGAAAAACCCACATGAGAATCTACGTTCTTCAAACAAACAGCAAGATGGAGCCAACCTTCAGGGGGACAAAGCACACGCTAAGTAAGTGCTGTTCCTGGGGATGGAGACCACTTGGAGGCTCCCCACCCCCAACTCTCCACACCCTCCTGAAAGAAAAGCATCACACTCCGGCTTCTGGGACGAGAAGTCACTTTCACAAAAATTGCCGGGAAAACTGGAAAATGATGTCAGAAACTCGGCATCGACCTACATCTCAAACCTACCAAAATAAGCTCAAAATGGATATATGATTTAGACATAAAGGATGATACCGTAAACTAAGTAGGAGAACAAGGGAAAACTAACCTCTCAGATCTCTGGAGAAGGGAGGAATTTATGACGGAACTAGAGAACATTATGAAGGGCAAAGTGGACAAGTCTGATTACATTAAAATGTTTCTGCATAAACAGAACCAAAAGAAACAAAATTATATTATAAGAGAGGCACAAAGCTGGGAAAAAGAATTTGACAGCCAGGGTTTCTGATAGATAAAAGCCTCACTTCTAAAATATATAAAGGACCATGCCAAATGTATAAGAATTCAAGTCATTCTCCAATTGACAAAAGCACAAATGAACAATTTTCAGATGATGAAATTAAAGCCATCTGTAGTCATATAAAAACGCTCTCCATCACTACTGCTTAGAGAAACGAAATTAAAACACCTCCGAGGTATCCCCTCACACCTCTCAGATTGGCTAAGATGCAGGAAAAGATGATAAATGTTGGGGAAACGGGGACACTCATACGTTGTTGGTGGAGTTGTGAAATAATCCAACCATTCTGGAGAGCAATCTGGAACTATGTCCAAAGGGCTGTCAAACTGTGCCTACCCTTTGATCCTGCTGTGTCTCATCTGGGTCTGTATCCTAAAGAGATCATAAAGGAGGGAAAGGGACCCACGTGCAAAAATGTTGGTGGCAAAGAACTAGAAACCGCCCAGTAGATGTTGGGAATGGCTGAATAAGTTATGGGATATGAAAGTAATGAATACTATAAGAAATGATGAACAAGCTGATTTTATAAAGGCCTGGAGAGATGGACACAAATTAATGCTGAGAAAAACAAGCAGAGCCAGGAATACATCGCACACAATAACAGCAAGAATGGGCCATGCTCAACCGTGAAGGCTCGGTTCTTCTCAGTGGTTCAGGGATCCAAAGCAATCCCAATAGACTCGACAGAAAATGCCCTCGACACCCACAGAAAGAATTACGGAGACTAAACATAAACCAACACACGCTACGTTCACTTCTTTTTTCTGTTATTTTCCTCTCACGGTTTTTCCCTTTCGTTCTGATTTTTCTCTCCCAGCATGCTTCATAAAACAATGTGTTTAAAAAATGACTGTACATGAAAAAATTTTTAAGAGGCCTCATGACATCTAGTTAACTTCAGGGACCCCCCACCCACCCACCCATCCCTGCCCCCAGCAACACGCTTCTCTCTTTCAGGGACGAGCAGAGAGACAGCTCGGAGATTCCCCATCTTGGCTCAGGACACGGTCCACCATTAACCCTCCAGCGTGGCTCCCCTCCCACTAATCCTCGGAGGTGATGGCCACTTAGCAAGAAACCAACACCACCAAGAGTGGGCAGCGAGTCACCGCCCAGCTGGCCCGGCCTTGGAACGCCCAAGTTCTTAGCAGGCCCACGGGCATCTGGAGGCGGCCAATTTTCACTCCATCTGACACACAGATCCTTGCCAACGAGAAAGATTAACCACCAGTTACCAGAGAAACAGTCAGTGACATTTCAAGCACTTTCTGGGATGGAGCCTATTTGTTCTGCTTGACATCGTAAACGGCTCCTGAGGCTCCCTTTGAAAAACCCGGCCGGGCACCTGAATGACAAGTTTTAATTCAGAATTCTCGCCAAGCTCGCCCCCAGATGGGCTGCAGGGGCACAAAGTTCTCAGAGAGACCGCTCCTTCAGAAGGCAGGCTGCAGTCCCAATACCATCACCGACCCCCCCCGGGTGTGCTTCCACGAGCCCCTCCTGTGGGCCAGGCCCGGGACCAGTGTCCTGCGCTCCTTTTTATGTAGGTGTCGCCCCCGGGTACACTGCGCTTTCTTTGTGTCAGCGGGCACTGCCACTGATGGGTCATCATTAACGGACAGCCCAACGTTCCATCCCACAGAGCTCTATTCACGGACATCCGAGCAGCAGAAAGATGGCCAGAGGAGCAGCTGGGTAGTGCAGTAGATAGAGCACTAGCCGTGAAGTCAGGAAGACCCGAGTTCAAATGTGGCCTCAAACATTTATCATGTCCTAGCTGTTAAGCAAGTCACTTAACTCCAATTGCCTCAGGAAAAAAAATGGCCAGAGGGAAAGGCAAAAAGGGGGCGAAGGTGTGGGGAGCCAGCCTGGCTGTGAGCGCCCCAGGTTCTGGGGTTACACGAAGGCGAGTCCCCGCAGCCCTGACCGTAGCGCACGCAGGGCCCAGGTTTAACGTGAAGGCCAAAGAGGACCCCTGCCTCCCCATGACTCAGCCCTGCCAAGGGCCGAGCGGGCTGGACGCAAATCAAGCAGCCGGTGCAGAATGCTGGCGCCTCATCACAAGGCTTCCAATGTAAACAGTTAACACAACAAGTGTAAAGAATAAGGCTCTGTGGCGAGCCCACGCCCGCCTCTTTCGCCATGTCTCTGGGGATGGGGGCTCAGCAAGGGGGGGATCAAAGGGGAAGGGCGTTCCCAGAGAAGCCGAGAACAAACTAACCTGCCGCCCCCTCTCTCTGGGGCCTGGGGCCAGTCCTTTCTAGCTGTAAATCTGACCGTTCTTTGCCTTTGGGCCTGGAGGACCTGTCTCCACCTCCCTGTCCTACAAGGCAGGGGGCTGAAGCCCGTGCGGCCACTGGCTCACCCTCCATCTCTCCCTTGTAGTTCTTCTCTTCTCCCCCTTGCAGTTCTCTTTTCTCTAGACTTTTACCCCATGAGAACAGCAGCTTTCTGCAAACAGCCCCAGCACCACTCACATGCTAGGACTTGGCTTCAGTCTGGGGGAAGGGCAGCCTCAGAAGCCAATGAGCACTCCCAGCGGGGCCTGGCAGGTTCCCCAAGAGTGAGGCGCACCCCTGAACCTCCACACTATCCTGGGGGGCTGAGGAACTCTCCAAAAGCTACTGGGCTGATGGTAGGGTCTCATCCTACAAGCCTTCAGGCCCCCGAAGGGCGTGGGACCCAGGAAAGTTCTCCGGGGGACAAGGCCCTGGGCCGGCTCAGTGCCGCAGACCTGCGGGCCCCTCACTCAGCTCCACAGACTCGCCTCCTCCCTGCTGTCCAAGGGTAGCTCTCAACAGCCACGTGCCAGGAATAGTTTTCAGAGCACAGGGCCTGAGGGGGCTTGTGCTCGAGCAGCAGCGGGCCTCCATTCCAGACCTAATTTAGGAGATCTCCAAGCCCACTGCAGGGGGGTGGGACCCCGGACATGGAACGCTTTTCTTTCTACACCAGGTAAAGGGCGAGCTGTACTGTGACCCCCACTATTTGGCCAGCCCACCCCACCGCGAAGGCTGGCAGAGGGAAAGGCAGCTCCTTCCTGCCCTGGGTCACCAACATGTTCTAAGTGGCTTCAGCGACCCAGAGCCCAGTCCGTGGGGGTCCAAGTGCTGAAGGCAAATCGGGGCTGGGAGGTGAGACACGTGTGAGTCTGTTACTCAGGTCCTCCTGACTTCAGGGCCGTGCTCTGCCTGCTGCCCCAACACGTGTAGGGAACAGCAGGAAGAGAACGGCCCACAGGCGGCCGTTGGGAGGGAGGTCCCGGGCATCAGGTGGGTCTCAGAGCAGCAGCTGGATGGGCAGGGGCCTCGGGGCCCCAGAAGGACGGTGGGGAATGAGCTGGGAAGATCGGCCAGGAGTGGGGAGCCGGGGGGCAGGGACAGCGCCTCAGAACCGCTCCGGCCCTTCGCGCCCTCTCCGTTCAGGCAGAGCGCAGCCTCCTGCGTCCAGTCTGGAGGACAGGGTGCGTGGGCCGGCCACCCTCACACAGGACGGGAATCCATCAGCCAACGGGAAGTTGTGGTTTACTCGGTCAGATCGAAAACTGTTTCCCAGAACAGACACTTGACAGGACGAAGCTGCAAGTTACAGACAGACAGACTCGGGGGACACCGGAGCCTTCCACAGCAGAGCTGATTATGGGGGGCGGGGGTGGGGCCGAGAGCAGGTAAAAGCAGCACCTGGCCCGTGGCCCCGGCCCGACGATGAGCAAGTGCCCACTGCTTTGGGGAGCTGGAGCCCTTGTGTCTGCCTCCCTCGTGGTCAGTGTCTGGCCCGGGGCTCCCCTCCCCCCAGTGGGGGGGGGGAAGAACTGTTATACCCATTCCCAGTGTGGCCAGGACAGGGAACAATAGGGGGTTTCCTGCCATTCAAGGCGAGCGGGCCCGGGCACTTCTCCTGACACGTGCCTCCAAGAACATACGTGTCCAGCTCATGTCCATAGGACGCTCCCAGGGCGAGGCCAGCCCTTGTCCAAATGGCCCCACGAGACCTTTCTCTAGGACTGAAGATGCATCTGGCCTCCTGAGCGTTATAGGCCATTCCCCACAGCCAGGCTGCTCCCAACTGACCAAGAGCATTGGGGGCTAAGGGAGCGTCCAGGAGAATGGCCACCGAGGAGGAGGGAGAGGAAGAAGAGCAGCTGATCTAGCAAAGGGCCGGAGCTCGGGCAGGGCGGGAGGAGAACCAAGATCAAGGCGACAGGGGTGCCAGCCCGGGGGGGAGGGCCGTCACCGAGGAGGCGCGTGCTCGTCGGCCAATGCCCCCGACACGGCGGCTGCTCCAAGGGCCCTCAGACGTCCGGGGCCGGGAAGGGAAAGATGGACGTTGCTGGCAAAGCCCCTGTGAGCGGGTGCCCGGAGGCAGCAGCAACAGCACCTCTCTCTAAAAGGTGGGGACACCCGGCTCCCTGCAGCAGAGATCTCCCACGCTGCCTGAAGAGGCGCTTCCCCAGCCCGCCCACCCAAGGACACAGCGTCCAGATGCTATCTTGTTCACAAATCAGGTGGCTCACAAGAACCAGCTGGCTCTGGGCTGGCTCCCCCGCCCAAGCAGCCCCTCGGGGTCCTTCCTGACTGGATCCACCAAGACAGACGGCCCGGCCCCACAACAGGCCCAAGCCGCTGCCCCAGCCACCCTCTGCATCCTTCAGACACATTCAAACAAAGTGGGATCAGACCCACCGAGGTCATCGTCGTCAGTCCTGGAAGGACCCAAGCTCCTTTCGCCCAGACAAGAGAAGGGGAAGGGGAGGGCCGGGCCCACTGTCTTCCCCTCACCTTTTCTATGTTGGGGCCTACACCCCAGGATGCTGGGCTCAGAGAAGTCCTCGGTCCCCTGGACTGCAAGGGAGGGCAGCGGGGCGCACGGGGTCACCACCAAAAACATGGCACCCACTGAGGCGTTCCCCAGGCCGCGATGCTCAACGAGGCTTTGTTTGCACGGCATCCTGGCTGCTCGGGGAGGGGGCGGCCTCCACCTTATCTGGTGGAGCAGCACTTCCTGCCCACATCGCTGGCCACCCTCAGCTGGCAGAGCGGGGGTGGGGAAAGCAGCCTGATTAGCAGAGCCGGGGCCGCCCTCCCCGCCCCGCGCCGCAGCCAGGGCTCCCGGATGTTGTTCCCAGGGAACGAGGTACAAACGCCAGGGGCAGCTGAGCCCCGGGCCACGTGCTGGTGGACGGACGGATGGATCTCCGGGAGGGAAGCACCTGCAAGGGGAGGAGCGGGAGGCCCGGGCGGCAGGTCTGGGAAGTTCATCGTGTCCTCTTCCTGTTTGGTGAGCAGGGTGTAACCGAGTTCGGAGGGGCAGGAGGTCCCCGAGCAGCAGCCAGTCGGGCCCCGTCTGGGGCTCCCCGTCGCTCTGCGAGCCTGGTGGGCAGGCAGCAGGCGAGGCCGTTGTCGCCTGCGTCCTCCTCGCCCTCGGTCCCGCTGCCTGCAAGCATTTCCAGAGCTCTGAGAGTAACAGCGAGGACAGGAGGCCGCCCTGCTTTATTCCTGCGCTTACTGGGAGAGTTTCTAGGGCAGCCGGCGTCCGGGGCTTTTTCTGCCGGAGAGAAACGGCCTTTCCACACTCCGGCATCAAGGACTTTTCCAGCATTACAGTTCACTCTGCACACACCTTTCCCTGCATCTACCAATCATGGCTTGGGGTATTTTTCCTTTTTTTTGCGGAGGCCCTAACCCTGGGTCACACAGCCAGGAAGAGTTAAGTGTCTGAGACGAGATTTGAAGTCGGGGCCTCCGGACTCCAGGGCTGGGGCTCTGTCCTCTGAGTCACTTCGCTGCCCCCAATTTTCCTTTAACATAATTATATTCATTCTTTTTCCTACTGGAAAACCATCCAGGAAGTGCCCCCAATCTTTGCAGGTCCTTCCCTCACAGCAGCCAACGAGTGTGCGGGCCCAGGCCCAACGCTGCTCGGCACCACCACCGATGACCCGTCAGTAAATGCTCAAACCCCGCTTTGCACAAAACCGTGGAGAAAAGCCCCGAGCGCCGTGACACTGCGCCCTCAGCACCCGCCTGTTTGGCCGACCCTGCTCTCCTTCCTTAACTGTGTTAAGGTCAGTAACATAACCGCAAATGGAGAGAACATTAAAAAAAGAAAATCGTAGACGAGGGACTCGGTATGTGCTTAAACCTAGCCCCAAGGACAAGGAAAACAAACCGGGCACAGCGGCCACCAGGGGTTACGGCCGAGGAAGGCGGCAGCGTGCCAGGAGAGAGGGGCGGGGGAGGGGAGCACACAAACCCTCACGGAGCGAGCAGCGGGGCCGCAGTGCGGGAAGAGGGGGAGCTCCTGTCTGCCCACTTGTGCCGCGTCTCCCACCAAGCAGCAGCGGCCCTGAACCAGCCTCCGTGGGACCCGGCCCACTCTGCTCGCAGCCACACAGCCGCTTTCGCTGGGAAGAAGTGGTTCTAGGGTAACCTGTAGAACGGGTGCCCGCAGGGGCGGTACGAAGGGAGCGAGGGGCAGAGGTGCTCGGGCCCCCTCATCTCAGGATGTGGACACACTCTGAGTCTGCCACGCCGGCTCTCACAGTGCCCAGGAGGGTGAAAAGGGCCGGAGGCGCGTTCTTTCTCCCAGGAGAAGTACCAGCCCTGCTGGCGTGCCGAAGTAAACGGAATGCCCACCTCCGGCTCCTAAGAAACACCCGAGTGCCTGGTGGCCCCCGGAGCCTCTGCCCTTTCTCTGGACAGAAGGTGTGGGACGTGCACGCTGACTCAGAACCAGGTCCTGGCTTCCGGTCCCACTTGTCACCCTGCTCTCGGGGTTCTTCTCTGTAGAAGGGGGGCTGGCTGCTATGAAAGCAAAGGCGCGGCAGGACAAGACCGAGCTCTGCCATCCTGCCCCAGGAAAGCCTTGGAGGAGGCAGCGGCTTAATGAGATGACAGCAGCCATTAACCTCGGGCTGCCTCCAGATGTGGCCCCCAGAAAGGGCTGGAGAGGGATTCTGACCCACCCTGACCCTCAGCAGGGCTGAGTCATTTGAGCCAGGAGATATGCAGGAGGTGAGCCTGAGGGCCAGGTGTGGGCAGGCAAGCCCAGGGCCCAGTCCCCAGCAGAGATGCTCTGCAGGAGCAAACGCCCACCACCCTAGCGGAGTGGGCCTGTCCTCCCAACACCTGTGGGGTCACAGAGCTTTTCAAGGATCTGCATTTGAGGCAAAATAGCGAGGGCACCGGACTAGAAATCGGGAGCCCCACGCCTTCCCCTCTCCCCTTACTACAAAAGGGGAGGAAAACTCCGAACCGTAGGTGTTCAGATCTCAGAGCCCTTCCCTGCACCTGCGTAAAGGTCGGAGGCAGCACTGAGGAAGGGTCTCCAGGTGACACGGGCGAGCCCTGAACTCGGGGCCAGCTTCCCCCTTTTGCATATGAGAACACTGACAGAGCCCGTGACATGTCTCAGGGACTTTCCCAAACCTGAACATGAAATCGAATGCAAATCTATCTGCGCTAGAAACGCGCAGAAGAGACTCTGGCTCTCCCAGCAAGGCAGGGCTGCCGGCCACACGGACACCCACCCCATGAACCCCCATTTGGCTCCTGAAGGCATTAAAATAAATCCATTAATTCACATGAAGGACCAACAGTGATGAATTACACTGGGCTAGGCCTGGAACTTAATCTAGGCCCCGATTCTACATTCTCTGCTTCCCACGCAGCCTGTGGCCAGAGCAAAGGCTCCTTGGGGGCTCCCCCACTTTGGTGAAGGCCTCCTGTGAACCCCAATCCCTGCCGGGGAGCGCGGGGGTTCGTCACTGGCCGGGCGTCCCCTCTCCCTGCTAAGGCCGAGGCCACGGAATCTGGGCAGCGCTGCCCTCATGCTGGTCCTGCCCACCTGGAGGCCTCCCTGTGCAAGTCAGCGCCGGCCCGGGCCTCGGCCTTGGCTGGAGCCTCCACTTGGCACAGGGCGGCCCAGAGGTGAGTATTCCTCCAGCTGGCTCTATGGGCACTTGGTCAGGGTAACAGACGGGTTCAGACGGTCAGTCAGTCATGAAGACTGGGTGGCCGAGAGTCGTCTGAGGGCGAGTCTTTCGGGGAGGATAGGGGAAGGGGCTGCAGACCCTGCCCCCCCGCCCCACCCCAGTCATTCCTCACCTCTGCTGATCCGCTGTTTTTCTCCAGAGAGGATTCCCGGCGTGTCGATGATGCTGATGCTCTCCAGGACAGGGTTGGGCAGCTGGGCACACATGAACCTGCACGGGACACGGACAGAGGCTCACCAAGGACCCCCGTCTGCCCCGGGGCCCCCACCCTCTCTGTCTTCGGACACCCCGACAAGGAAGGAGGAAGGTGGGTTCCCAGAAGCCGGCCCACTGCCGTGCAGGCGATTCGGGGAAGTGAGGCCGGGGAGGCCGCCGGCCGCTGAGCCAGCTCTTTGCTAAGCACGCGGCCTGAGCCAGCACATTCGCCCGGCCCAGCCCTGGGACTCAGCCTTCGAGCTGCTGACTTGGGAGAGAAAAGGACACAGCTGATAAGTCGCCGCTCGAGTCAGGGGGGCCGCTCTGGACCTTGGAGCCCACGGAACTTGCCAACTGAACTTTCCCCCGTGCCACGGACCCTCCCCCGAACCTTCTGGTCTCCCGGGGCCCGGCCCTGCCAGGGCTGCTGAGGCAAAGGGGACTGATTTCAACAGAGGCAAAGGTGGCCGGGTTTAAAGGGAAAGGAAGGGATTCAGCAATGGGCCCAGAGACCGGGCCAGCCCTCGGTTCCCGGGTCTGTAGAGAAGGAGCTTTTAAAAAGGAAGACCCAGCTTCTGTCCAAGTCAATCACTAACAATGGCAGCAACTGATTGACTTGGTCCCCCCGACCGTGGGCTGCTCTCTATGGATGGGGCCGCAGAAACCACCCTGCCCTGGCACCTGGCACCTGGGCCAAGTGCCAGGCCCGCCACGTGAGGCCTTTGACCTCCTGGGACCCCATTTCCTTATCTGGGCTGGGGGATCCCCCCCGTCCCTCTCTCGTGGGGCTCTGTATTCTCTCTAAGCAGCCATGCGACTTGCCCCCCCACGGACAAGGCCTGGCACCTCGGAGAGGAGCCCCGGAGAACCCCCGACCTCGGGGAGCTGAAAACTGCTTCCAAAGCTAACTTGGGAGCCTAGAAATGAATGCCCCGCCCCGGGGCCTTAGCCGGTTACACAATCCCCATTCCTGGAAGGCCGCTGGAAGTCATCTCAGCCTGGAGGGGCTTTGAGCTGAGGAGGAGCCCCCGCTGGCACGGGCCCCTGGAGAGGGCGAGCACAGGACGCCCACTGCCAGAATCCAGCTAAGCCCTCCCGGGAGGCCTTGACCAGGCCAAGGGCCCAAGACCATGGGGCAGTGACCCCAAGCAGCCTTAAAGGAAACGTGCTGGGGAAACTGCGGCTGGCTCACGCCCTCCTAGCGCCCAGCGAGGACCTCGGCTCCCCGCCCTTCGCCGGTCCCTGGTCCTCACTAAGGCGGGGAGGCCAAATCGGACCCTCCCCCTACAGAGCAGGAACCGAGGCTCTGTGACCAAGGGGGGAGCCCGGCCTCCGGGCACTGCCTCAGTGCCCACCTGCTCCCCGGAGAGCACTCGGAGGAATGAATGGGAGTTGGGGGGGAGGGAGGAAGGAGGCCCGGGGCAGCCCCAGCCGGGGTTTACATCTGCCTTTTTAGACCCAAAGCCGGCCCCCAGAACTGCAACAAACGGGCTCCCTGGGAGCACTCTGACCACCTCTTCCTCAGGAGGCCCCGCGGCGGGCACCCGCACAGAAGGTCACAGCCCCCCGCGAGTGGGCCCCAGAGCCTCCCTCCCGAGGCTGCCGTGACCTCCAGGACGGCTGCACTCCCCACGGAGCTGGCTGGTTTCTGGTAAAGGAATGTGATCACACTGGGCAGGGACTTGGGGGTCAAAAGTCACCTTCCTTTCCCAGCTCTCCACTGACTCAGCCTGGAGGAAACTCCCCCAACCGGGAGAGAGCCGCTGTCAGGGTCCCCCAGAGAAGCCGGCAGGTTTCCCGACACAGCGGCCGGCCTTGCCAGGAAGGGGCAGGGCGAGCCCGCGGCCGGCTCGCTGCTTCAGCGGGTCATCGGGCTGAGACTGGGGGGCAGCCCCTTCCCCTCCCGGCTCGCTCTCAGTCACCAAACTGAGACAGCAGAAAAAAAGAAGTCCCAGCGTGCGGCCGCGCGGCTGACTCTGAAATGCCGCCGCCTCCTTTTTAATGACACGTTTAAAAATATGCCATCAAAGGAGGGCAAGGGGGGAAGAATGAATGAAATCTCAGCAAGACGCGCAGCCGGAGGGCGGCAGAACCCGAGCGGTCAGCGGGGAGAGGAGAAAGAGGACAAAGTTTAGTCCTAAATTGGACACACTCCATCTGGCTCAAGGGGCCTCAAAGTTAGTCGTCTGAGAATTGGGGGGCGGGGGCCCCAATCAATCCAAAGTGATCCCCGCCCCCCAGGATCCTGACCGCCCAGCTCCACCTCCCCCAGCCAGGAAGGTAAAAGACGGGCCAAGGCAGAGAAAAACCGCACGCCGTGCCCCCTGCCCCCCTAAGGGAGTGAGGCCCTGGAGCTCTCTCCCCTCAAGGTCCCTAAGCCAGCGGGGGCTGGAGGCCCCCCCCCCCCGCCTGAGTCAGAGCGCCCAGAGGTCAGAAGGGGCCGAGACTGCCCCCCACAAGCCCAGCACACAAGTCCCACCGCTGGCTGCATGTGGGGCACATCCTGCTGCACCCCAAAAAGAGAACGGGGAGAGCTGCCAGCTGGGACCCGGCCGCAGAGCCCAGGAGGACCCAGGGCATCCCGCCAGCTCGGGAGGAAGCAACCCCAGTGGAAAAATGGGGGCAAGTGAGGAAACCCAACACCTTCAGGGAACGGGGGAGGGCCCAGGCGGGGGGGGGGGGGCAGGGAGGCGCGGCCCAGAGCTGCAGGAAGAGTACAGGGGCTTCTCCGGCCCAGGAGGGCCTGGGGGAGGGTTTGTGAGGAGGCGCCAATCGGGCAGAAGCCTTCTTTTAGATCCTCCAGGGCCCCTTCAGGCTGGTCCCTGACACTGGGTAGCCAGGAGACTCTGGGGGTGCCTGGCCCCTCTGCCTGCCTCAGTTTCCTCATCTGTAAAACGGAAGCTATCCCGGTCCGGGGAGCGGATGTCCCAGCCAGAACCGAGGGAGCAAGGTGAAAGGGGGAGGGGAAAAGGAGGAGTCCTCCTTCTAAACCTGACCCTGACTGGGGGAGGAGGAGACCCCGCGGGAGGGGGTTGGGGGAGGCTCCCGGGGAACGAGGTTCTCAATCAGGAAAGATCCTCAGCCGCCCCGGCCCTAGGGGGATCTGCTGGAAGAACGCCTGGGTGAGGATTCGCACCCAGAGGGACCCCGAGATGCTCTGAGATCTTCTAACTGGGGGACTTCCCCTGGCAGGGTCTGAGACCTGGGGCCGTGGGCAGACCCCAGGGGTCCTCCCTGATTGAGAGAGACGTTCCCAGGGAGTGGGAGCACCCCCAGGCCAGAGGGGACGACTCTGGCTCCTTAGAGAACTTCCATAGCAGGCAGAGGGAAGAAGGTGCTATGGGGGCAGGGCGGCTACTTCTACCATGGGATGTGTATGAAGAGGATGAATGGCCAAAGGAGGGTGAAGGAGGGGGCGGGGCTGCGTCCCAGGGCGTGGTGGTGCTCCAGGGTCCTGGGGGGAGGGGGTGTCTGGAGCAGAGTGGGGCCTCGGGGAGTAAGACTGGGTGGGGGCGAGGTTCCGCAGGGGAAGTTCCCAGAATGGGAAGAAGGGAAGAAATATCCCAAGAGCTGAAGGGAAGTGGGGGGAGGCGGTCTCTGGAGGAGGGGCCTCCCCAAAGGAGTTCCCGGGAGGTGGGAAGAGCCTGGGCACAGGCTGCTGGGGGAGGGGGGGCTGGAGCCTCAGTCTGGGGGGAGGGGGAGGCTCTCCCCCGAAAGGGTCTTTAGTCCAGAGGGGACACAAAGGGCCTCGGCTCTTAGGGTGAGGGCGCCTGGGAAGGGGGCTAAGAACCTGGGGTGTCCCCGGTGCAGAGCGCAGAAGCAGAGGGATCACTCCAAAGGTTAGAGGAGGGAGGCAGCCCTCGCACTAGCTCAGGATAAGGACGCACTGGTGGGAGGGGTCCCCCGGCCGCCCCTCCCCCCGGCCCAGGAGGTGATGCTCACTTTGAGGGGCTGCCCCTTAGCCTGGGGGAGGGGCACTCAGCCCACGAGGGTCCCCGGCCCGCCCCCCCGGAGCCCCCCACTCACCGGTTAAGGAAGGCGTTACCGAAGGCGTTGAGCTTGCGGAAGGGCCGGCGCGGGTCCACTACGAGCGCGTTGCCCGGCACCACGCCCTCGGCCGTGCCGTGCATCACGGCTATGAAAGAGTCGGTGGTGGGCTCGGGCCCGATGCGCATGCCGGGGAAGTCCTGCTCGATGAGGTGCCGGATGAACGTGGTCTTGCCCGTGCTGTACTGGCCCACGAGCAGCACCATGGGCTTGTTGTCGAAGTCGGCATCCTCGAGCGCGGGCGAGTGGAAGTCGTGGAAGCGGTAGTGCTCCTCCAGGGGCAGCAGCTTCTGCGCGTACAGCTGTCGCAGACCCTCCGCCACCGTCTGGAAGAGCTCCGGCTCCTTCTTGCGCCGCGCATCCTTGTTCACCCAGCTGAACATGGTGACAAGACCGGCGGCCGACGCTGCGCGGGGAAGCGGCCGGTGAGGTGGGGCGGCAGCGGCCCCGGCTCGGCTCCTGCCCCTACCGCGCCCCCTCCACAGCGCGCAGGCGCACACGCACACACCGCCACCCGGCTCGGCCCGCCCCTACCGCCGAATGAGAGCGCGCCCGCCCGGCCCCGGCTTTTATAGGCAGCCTTGGAACGGGGGCGGAGCCGGAGGCGCCCGCGTGCTTAGGCGCGCGCCCGCCAGGCCGAGATGGGTGGAGCCACCGCTCCGGGACCGCAGCGCCACGTCCTCCCTCGCTTTCCATTGGCCCAGGCCAAGCCTCGCGATATTACATCCTCGCGGCCGTAGCCGCGGAGGCTACTGAGGCAACTCTAAGAATTTTTTCTCCACCCCCCCCCATACACAACCACCTACTCGTGGAAAAGGGGAGAAAGTCGAGGGGCGCGCGTGCGCAGGAGAAGGAACAAACCCCGGGCTAGAAAGAGGCGCGAGGGCGGGGCTAACTTTGTCCCCGCCACCTCCCTGGGCCCCGCCCCCTCGGCTCCCGCCACCCTGCTCCTCGCGGATCACGTGCCCCTGGACACCTTGCACTGTGCCCCGGGCCCCCAGGATGCTGATGTCCTTCCAGAGTCGCCCCTCCCCCGTCAGCCGCTCCTCGCACCCCCTCACTTTGCAATTGGGGAAACTGAGACGACCCACAGTCTTGCATGAGACCCCGGCCCCAGCGCTGGAGGGAAGCCAGGTCGTGCCAGGGAAACTGAGGCTCCGGAGGCACCCGCCCGAAACCCAGAGAGGGAAGAAGTTCCCCCCGACTTCTCCGGGCCCAGCAATGAGGGCACCCAGGGGCTTGAGCGTCTGGGAAGAGCCGAGTTCAAATCCTCCTTCGGACACCAGCCAGCTGTGTGGTCCTGGAACAGCCTCGGTGACGTCCTCAATATAGGAAGGGGGGCGCGGGGGGACGTAACCCCCCTCCGAGGACCCGGGAGCAAACCCCGCTCTCCGGAAGGCTGGGCTCAGGGAGGGAGGAAGGCCTCGGTCCGCGGGGCTCCAGATGCCGCTCCTGGCCCAATCCACCCCCAGATCCTTCGGGAAGACCCGCATTCCCCAAACGCACGATGCCCGAGCTTCCTTCTAAACCCCTCCTCCTCCCCTCTCCTCCTCCTGACCCTTGCCCAGAAAAGACCCGAGGCAGGCGGGGACCTAAAATCAAGGGGGTGGAGACGATGTATACAGCAGGTGCTTAATGTGTGTTGAGTTGAACTACGATAAGTGAGAAGAGATAAAAAGGTAGAGAAAGCTGAGCTGGATAAAAGGGGGAGGGGTGAATTTTTGAATCCTCTAGGCAACCTGAGGGGCAGGAGCATCACAGGCCAACTGATTGTGCACACAGAAGGTGCTTAATGGATGAATGAATAAGGACTGTGCCTGTGTGGGAAAGGTGCCTGTTGATTTTGAGGAACTAGATTTGGAAATTCCCCTCCTCGGTGTTTGGTAGAAGGGGAAGAGCTCTGGGGAAATAATCAAATTTCCTGGGCAATCCACAAGGCTGAGGTAATCTAGACCACTTCTGCTCTCTGACCTGCCCCCGCTCAGTCCCTCCTTGGGTCCTCGGACACGCCGGCCGCCTTACCCGTTCCTGGTTCTTCCATTGTCCTGGTTGTCCCACCACCATCCCCAGAATCGCATAGCCCCTCATCAGCTGCCTCTGGGGTGGGCAGCAGCGGGGGTTGGGCTCAGGTAGCAGCCCTAAGGATGATGTCAGAGCCCTGGGATCGGGGATTGTTAGGTCAACAGAGGGGATGCTAGGTGATGGCTTCCTCTGGGCAAACAGAAGGCAGGGAAGGTGGCCCAGACTGGGAGAGCATGGAGCCGTCCCTAGTGCTGCTCTTTGCCTGGAAAGAGAAGAAAACGGGAGGGAATACCCTCATTCTGGGGTGGGGAACCATTCCAGGGAATGTGATGATTGAATTAGAGAAGCTGTGAGGTCCGGGATTTGGGACAGGCTGGTATTACAAAAGAATCTTCCTAGAGCCCAACAGCCCACAAGCTCCCCAATGTCCACCATCCAAAGCCATCCCCTAATACCCATCACCCAAAAAGATCCCCCTAATACCCATCACCCAAAAGATCCCCCTAATACCCATCACCCAAAAAGATCCCCCTAATACCCATCACCCAAAAAGATCTCCCTAATACCCATCACCCAAAAGGATCTCCCTAATGCCCACCATCTAAAATATTCTTTCTAATGTTCACCATCACTACCAAAAAATAAAAGAGCTGACCAGGTTACTCCTCTACTCAGAAAACTCCAGTAACTTCCTTGGCATTCTTTAAATGACTATGAAGTACCAAAGTCAAGGTGATAGAGGTAAGGACCTACTATGTGCCAGGTACTTTGCTAAGTATTGAAGATGGAAAAAAAAGCAAAAGCAGAGAGCTTCCAGCTAACAGGGAGATAATTAGCAACCAAGTCTGTACAAATGAGCTACAGATGGAATAAATCAGAAAATCTGAAAGAGGAGGAAAGCTCCAGGACTGAGGAGCAACGGAAAAGGCTCTCTATAGGAACCCGGATTTCAGTTGGGGCACAAAGAGGGACTCCAGGAAGCAGAGAGGAGGAGAGCAAGCATTGGGAGTCTGGGGAATGGCCAGAGCCGAGGGATGGGGCCCTTCACAATCTGCCTCCCACTTGTATGTCCAGAATGGTTCCAGGGAAGCCAGAAGACTGGTCTCAGACACTAGCTGGGCGAACTTGGCCAAGTCCCTTAACCCTGCCTCAGTTTCCCCATCTGTAATGAGGATAATAATAGCATCTAGCTTCTAGGGTTTTTGTGAGGATCAAAGGAGATCATTTTAAAGCACTTAGTACAGTGCTTGGCCCATAGCAAGAGCCACATAAACGGTAGTTATTAGGCGACAGACCGTGTTATAAGGGTCCCCTCCCCAGTCGCCTGGCCCCTATGAAATGAGCCTCAGTCCTGGGCCCTGTTGATCATTTTGTACTGTCCCAGGGGCAGGGTATGGAATCTCGGGCCACAGGGGAATGTACCGGCCACAGGAATCCCAGGGCAAGGCCTTGGGCTGGGAATTGCAGCCAGAGCAGCCCAAGGAGTGGCCCTTGGCACCCCATCTTAGCTCGACTCACCTGCCATGACTGGACACGAGCTTGGGGAGAGCAAAACTATAGAGGAACAGGGTTAAGTTTTGTGCTTTCTCCTCCAGACCCAAGAGGTGTAGGGGAAACCGTGGCCCAAAGACAAAGGGAGAAACATCTAAACATTTGTTCTTGTCATATCTTTGAAATAGTTTTCAATTGTGTCCCACTCTTAGTGAGCCCATTTGGAGCTTTCTTGGCAAAGATACTGGAGTGTTTGCCATTTCCTTCTCCAGCTCATTGTACACATGAGGAAACTGAGGCAAGAAGTGATCTGCCCAGGGTCCCCCAGCTTGTGAGTGTCTGAGCCCAGGCCTGGCACTATCCACATGCTAAACGTCACCCATTCTAAGTGGCTCAATTGAATTGGGGTGCTAATCACTGGGCCCCGACAAATGGAAGGAATCCGATCAGGGAGTATTCGATCTGGGGGCAGGAAAGAAGGACCCCCTTTAGGGTAATCACGTAAGGATTTTCTGGTAGGCCTGGTTCTGGGCAACTGGGCCAGAGTGGACACGTGCGAATGGCAACGTAAAAGGACATTTACTTGAGAGGGAATACAAGAAATACGACAAGAGTTAAGAATCAGGCCACAAATCCTCCCGGCCAGCCCTGTCTCAAATTACAGCCTCCCATTCTTGCAGGGAATTTAGGTCAGACATCTCCAGCTGTTTCTCACACTCCCTCATTGGTGGGGACAAAGATAGTAGATTAGGGAGAACAGGTTTGTGGGGCTCCTCTCCAGCTGCCTCCCCGGCCACATGGGGCAGGGATGGAACTCGGCAGCCGGGGCGGGGGGGGAGGGGGGGAGAAAGCTGGCAATATCCAGGCAGGGATGGGGCTCGGCAGCCCGGGGGGAGAAGCCTGGCAAATCTTAGCCGGGCATCTCTGAAGCTCTGAAGTCCCAGAACCATCACTTGGCAAGATGGCAATGGCAGCTGGCGTGCCCTGCCCTGCCATTCCTGCTCAGCCTGGAAGACAGAGAAAACCCAGCGGTGTAAGAGCTACCTGGAGGTGCGGGCAGCTGCTGGCTGGCCCTCCATTCATTCCTGGACTCTCAGACTCTGCTGGGATTTTCCCACATTGACTTTCCCAGAGCTCCATCCTTCCAGAGCCCCCTCGAGGGGGCTGTCATCACCAGCTGTATGGTACCTAGGCTCCTGGACGATGATTTCCCTTCCCTACGGATAGTCAGTGAGCAATTACTCCTGAATGGGCCTGGCACCCTGAGCATACAAAGAAATGCCCAAAGCAGCCCGTGCCCCCGGGCACCGGGAGAGACAACATGTAGATGACTGGGTATATTCGAGGGATATGAAGAATTAATGAAAGGCCCTCTGAAAGGGGAAGATGTTATTAGCAGCTGCAGAGCCGGGGGCTTAGTTCAAAGGCAAAGCTGAGGAGGGAGGGCATCCCGGGCATTCGGTTCAGCCAGTGCAAAGGTGGGGTGAGAGGAGATGAAGGGTCGTGTGAGAGGAAGAGCGGGGAAGGCAGAGAGGGAAGGAGGTGTAGGAAGATTGGGGTTCAACATCCCTCCCTATCTTCCCAATTGGAGCAGTTGGTAGTGATCTCAGAGGTTATTTCCCTTTTCTCTCCGCCTCCCCACCACCTGTCTGACCCATCTCCCCTCTGGGACCACTGGATTGAGCAGGGACTCCCGCTGGGCAGCTGAGCTCAGATGGACGGGAGAGAGTGTAGAGAGAAAGCTGAAAAGGCTGTGCTGCAGTCTGGGGGAGAGGTGATCGGGCCTGAGCTCCGGCTGTGACAAGAGGGAAGAAATAACAGGATTTGCCAAGACCCTGGACGTGGGGCCCGGGGGGGGGGGGGGCGAGAAGTTGAAGATGACCCGGGTTGGGGTGTTGGGGAAGATGGCAGTTCCAATAATAAGGAAGTTCAGAACGGGGAAGGATGGGGGGGAAGTTAATGAGTGTTCTTTGGACTGTTGAGTTTGAGATGTCTGAAAGGTGACTGGAGGCACGTGACCCAGCAGAGAGGCTAGGATTGGACACAGAAATATATGGGTGTCATCTTCACAGAAATGGTTGAAACCCATGAGAGCCCATGACAAGCGAGAAAAGGGGGCCCAGGACAGCTCTGTGGGGGACCCCCGCAGCTAGGGAACAAAGAATCAGCCAAGGAGACTAAAAAGGAGAATCGGGAAAGAGAATCTAAGCCAGAATGTCCAGGAGGACACCATGGACCAGAGGTCAAGAAGGAGTGTATTTGCTTTCATTCCAACCCAACCAAGGCCATTGCTAACTCCCGCTCCCTTTCCTTCTCCTGACCCCATTCCACGGCTCTTAAGAAATTCTTGGGATAATTCTTCTTTATCCACAGACTTCCCTTCCCTTCTTCCTTTTCTCTTCTCATCCCAGTGGAATGCTGGCTCCTTCCCAATGGGGCCATATGCCAATATTCTCAGGGAAAGACTCATTGTACTCACCCTGCCTCCAGGGATAAGGAAAGGGAGGTTTAAGTCTAGATTCCAATTCCTCCACCACTGCCTCCCTCCTTGTTTGAGGAGCTCGCCATTCATCCATAACACCTTTGAATCATCACTTCCATTTCCTTCTCTCTTTATATCTTTTCCCCACAAAAAATCTCCCATTCCTGAAGCTCCAGTTGTCATGTTCCCAGGGTGACCCTCGCAGGCCAGGTCGGCCCAGCCCTCCGGTGCCGTGTTTTCAGTCAGCAGTTCTAAGACTTAAGCACATCATCGTCTCCCTCTTCCCATTCTAAGAATGAAACCATGAGGCTCCTCCTGATCCTTGAAGCCTTGCAGTCATCTTTCATCTGCTTCCCTAACAACCAAGCATTCCTGGAATTTTAGCTTCTCACGTCTGGAGCTCAGAAGAGAAGTATAGATTCGGGAATCATCTGTGGAGAGTTTGTGATTCAGATTGTGGGAGTGAAAGAAGCTCCTACAAGAAAAAAGGGAGAGAGAGAACAGAGCTGTGGAAACTTCCTGATCTTCCAGAGCTTGGAAACACAGGAGACAGAGGAGGAAAGGGTAGGGAGGTAGGAGAAGAACCAGGGAACAATGTTCCGGAATACAGTTTGGAATTATACGGGCTGGGATGGGGGATGTAACTAAAATGTCCGTTACTTTTAACATAGGGATTCCAGGGATAGTCGGTGACCAAAAATAAAGCTCCATGGGCACCATGATATTGACAGTAATGCTTTTTGTGAAAGCAAAGAATTGGAAACAGAGAAAATGTTCCGTTGATTCAGGAAATGGCCAAATCAATTGGGCTGACAGAATGTAGACAAGGATTGTACCATAAAAAATGTCGGACACCTTGAATGCAGATAAACTTGGAAAGACTTCTATGAACTGATTCAGAGCGCATCAAGCAGAACCAGGAATACAAGATTAAAGGAGCGATTGCAACCACACAACTGAAAGTGAAAGTTGCAGAATGACCAGGACCAAGTTTGGCCCCAAAGAAGGAGGAACTTCCCCTCCTTCCTTTGCAGACGTCAAAGCCCAAGTGTGTGTGTGAACCAGAGCAAACAACATCAAGCTTTGGCTGATGTCTTGATCAGTTTTGTTCAATTTTCTTCTCTTGTTTTTTAAAGTCTTTGTTATAAAGAATGACTCCCTGACAAGGGGAAGGGCATAGTGGACAAGAAAAATACACACGAGATGTAAAAAATCTATTTTTAAAAAATGTGAACTAGGAGAATGTCTCTGAAGTCAAAGGAGAGAGAATATCCAAGAGGAGGTGATAATCAAGAGTGTCAAGAGGATCTAAGACTGAAAAAAGACTGGCCATGAAGAGTCCTTGGTAAAACAAAGTCACCAAAAAAAAAAAAAGTCCTTGGTAGGGTTCAGTGGATAGAGCATGGGTCCTGAAGGCATGTAAATCCATCTCAAGTCATCCTGATCTATCTGGCTCTGGAGCTCCCAAATTGGGGCCCAAAGAGTCAGCTATGACACTAACAATTGAAGGACAACAGTGTAATTGGACTTCTCTCTCTCTAGACCAGGGGTTCTCAAACTGTGGCCCGTGGGCCAGATGCCGTCGCTGAGGATGTTTATGCGGCCCTCCGAGTTATGGCAAATGGGCCGAGGGGGGGAGACAGAGCGTGAGCTGTTGTTTTTACTGTAGTCCGGCCTCCCACAGTCTGAGGGACAGGGAACTGGCCCCCTATTTAAGAAGCTTGGACCATTGCTCTAGACTTTCCTTACTCCAGTTCATTCATTCATTCATTCAACAAACATTTATTAAATATTTCCTGTAGTGACAGATACCGCAGAAGTGCTCAGAGATGGGAATCCAGACAATAAAAACAGACTCTGGCCTTCAGAAATTTAAATTAGGGGTAGGAGAACAATTGTAAATGGGCCGAAATGGGATAAATTTCTTCTCCTGGCCTATTTGTTAACTTCCAAAAATCCACCCCAACCTTTTTTCATTACTTCCCATGGGATTCCTGTAATCCAAACAGGCCAGGCTCATCCCTGTTTGATTCAATCCAACAACCGAACAATGGTAAAAACCCTTGTGTTAAGTGGTCCTGGAGATTCAAAGCTACAGAGAACAGTCCTGACCTTAGCTAGCCTTCCATTTGATTGGGGGGGGGGGAGTTCACAACAAGAGAAGTACTCAGGAATTGCTATTTTTTGTCCTTCTTTCTGGAAGAGGACCAGGATTCAGAAAGATGCTATAACATGCAAATGAATTGGATTTAAATGAGGGAGAGCTGTGCAAGGTCCTGTGCCTCACTTTCCCTACAGAGCCAGACATAGATCAGGAGGACTGGAGATGGATTTTCATGTTGGCCTTTCGTGGTCCAAGAAATGGCAACAGCCCGGATTCAGAAAAACTCATCTTTGCCTGGATTCAGAGAAATGGCAGCAGGCAGAGCAGGATGAATCCTCTGCAGAAGCACATGATTGAGCTGTTGGTGCTTATCTGTGGTCTGAGAAGAGGGATGCAAAAAGTGGGCTCTCTCAGTTCAAGAGAGATCTCGTGCAGAAGCATATGGCAGAAATAGATCGCGCCCAAATGGGTCATTCTGGTCTTGCTTTATGGTTAACTCCAAGTTGAAGCATTCCTATATTCGAGATTTTGAGCACAAGCCTTAGAGCAGGGGTTCTCAAACTACGGCCCGAGGGCTAGATGCGGCCCACTGAGGACGTTTATGGGGCCCACTGGGTTATGGCAAATGGGCTGAGACAGTGTGAACTTTTGTTTTTACTATAGTCCAGCCTCCAACAGTCTGAGGGACAGGGAACTGGCCCCTATTTAAGAAGTTTGAGGACCACTGCTTGAGAGAGAGATAAATTTTTTTTCAACACCATGTTTCTTAGAGAAAGAATTGGTCATTGACATGACTACTCAAGCCAAAGGTCTAATATTTTGTCATGAGGAGGCAGGAGATCTCCATCTTGATGTCCAAGAGTCCATGGGATCATTGAGGCCCAATTGCTTGTTTAGAGGCAACCAGCTGTGCTTGCCTTCCTCAGGTAGTCAGGACCATAGGATAGTAATGTGCACATTGTTGGGGGTTAGAAGTGGAGATGGGAGGGAACTCTATAGGACTCTGTAGAAAGGAAAGACTATATTGAAAGCTCATAGGGGATCTGGGGACCCCTTTTACATACATTTTGGGAAATCTAAACATGAGCTATTCCATGAATCTTCTAGGAGATTTTCTGACAGTAAAGCAATGACGAAAGAAAGAAAGAAAGAAAGAAAGAAAGAAAGAAAGAAAGAAAGAAAGAAAGAAAGAAAGAAAGAAAGAAAGAAAGAAAGAAAGAAAGGAAGGAAGGAAGGAAGGAAGGAAGGAAGGAAGGAAGGAAGGAAGGAAGGAAGGAAGGAAGGAAGGAAGGAAGGAAGGAAGGAAGGAAGGAAGGAAGGAAGGAAGGAGGAAAGAAAGAAAGGAGGAAAGAAAGAAAGAAAGAAAGAAAGAAAGAAAGAAAGAAAGAAAGAAAGAAAGAAAGAAAGAAAGAAAGAAAGAAAGAAAGAAAGGAGGAAAGAAAGAAAGAAGGAAAGAAAGAAAGAAAGAAAGAAAGAAAGAAAGAAAGAAAGGAGGAAAGAAAGGAAGAAAGAAACGACTCTTTCTTAAGTTAACCCTGAGTCTGAACTTGGTCCAGTTTAGGAGCTGCCGAGGTGGGCTGGGAATAATAATAGCAGACATTTCTTTAAAGCTCTCCCCAACTGTTAAATGAAGATTCTTTAAGCCTAGGGTTGAGCAGGCCACTCCCCAACTCAAGGAACTCCAATGATTTCCCATCATCTCTAGGCTAAGATATGAACTCGATCAGTCATTTTGTAACTTACTCTGTACCAGGCACTGGTCAACTCCCCCATTTCACAGTCAAACCCTCCCCAAGCTGGCTCCAGTCCATTTTTCCAGAATGATTACATATTGCTCAGCCTTGTGCGCTCTGAATTCCAGATGAATTGGCCTATTTGCCATTCCTGATGCAAGATACCCCATCTCCTGCTTACGTGCCTTTATGTTCGTTCGCTGTCCCTCGTGCCGTTCAAGGTCCCTTCAAGTGCTACCTCCAAGAGCCCCTTCCCAATAATCCCAATTGTTAGTGCCCCAGCTTGCAGGTATCATTAAGGATAATAATAATAGCTCGCATTGATATAGTGTTTTAAAGGGCTTTATAAAATATTAGTGAATCCTTCTATGTGACCATCTTTCAAATATTTGAATACAGCGATTGTATCTTCTCTAAATCTGTTCTTCTCCAGGCAAAGCAAGTTCCTTCCATTAAGTTTCACATGCCGTGACCTGCAGGCTCTTCCCCATTCTGACAGCTCTTCTCTGGACACTGTTGGTCATCGGGGCCCTCTTGAAATATGGCGCCAAGAACAGAACACAATCTACATCTGGGGCCGTCCACGCTCCGTAGAGCAATACTCAACTTCCTTGCAGTAGATACTATGCCCCTCTCAGTGCCATGTCCGTTGCATTGCTTGATGGACTCCTGTTAGAGTCTGCCATCCATTGAAACCCCCAGATCTAGTTCAGATCATCTGCTTCCAAGACACCCCCTTCCCATAGCCCTATCTTGTCTGAGCTTGGATTCTGGCTCCAAAGAAAACCACCTATGGGACTGGTGTCTCTCTACCACTCTCTCTCTCTCCCCTTTATGACTACTTTATTCAGATGATGATGGTGGTGACCTCCATCTGATCTACCTTACTTTGTAAAGTTCTTTCCAAAGCAGCTTCCCAAAGTGCTCTGGAAATAATGGGCTTACAGGTCCAATGACCTTGTGATGAAGAGAGCCCTCTACACCCAGAGAGGACTGTGGGAATTGAGTGTGGATCACAAGATAACATTCTCACTTTTTTTGTTGTTGTTCACTTGCATTTTGTTTTCTTATTCATTTACTGTTCTTTTTTTTTTTTTTTTTTGATCTGATCTCATGCAGCAAGATAATTTTATAGATTTTTTAAATTATAGTTTTTTATTTACCAGTTATGTGCATGGGTAATTTTACAGCCAATTGCCAAGCCTTTTGTTCCAATTTTTCCGCTCCTTCCCCTTACTCCCCTCCCCCAGATGGCATGTTGATCAATACATGTTACATATGTTAAAGTATAAATTAAATTGTATAGATATGTTTATACATATTGGATTTACCATCTATTTTAACATGTTTAACATATATTGAATTGCTTGCCATCTAGGGGAGGGGGTGGGGGGAAGGAGGAGAAAATCTGTAACACAAGGCTATGCAAGAGTCAATGTTGAAAAATTATCTGTGCATGTTTTGAAAACAAAAAGCTTTATTAAAAAAAAAAAGAAATTAAACAGAACTTTCAAAGATCCACCAAAGGAAAAAAAAAGGAAATAATGGGCTCATCTGGGTGAAATACAAAGCATTCATCTTTACTTTGAAGGCTCCAATTAGGCTTGCTGACTCCATTGCTACTCATCCTGGCCAAACTGGAATACTCATGGAATTCACCATTTCATCTCTTTCCTTCATGTCTGGACTGCGCTCTGTCCCTGTTTTTGTTTATAAGAATTCTGCTGTCATGTGGGTGCCTGCAGAATGTCAGGCTTGTTGGACCGGCACGTCCCATTTAGCATTTGTCTGGCTCTTGTGAATGCACATGAGGGGAAGGGATGTTGGGATGGAAGAATTCCCCACTGGTGGATTCTGGGGGCTGGAGAGAGGGAGGAGTTGAGGATGGGGATGACAGAAAATGGTAACTGGAAGAATGGGGAAAGCACCATTTCCCTAAAGGGCTAAAGGGAAAAGATGGAGACTGGGTCATCCCCAGGAATGGTGGACTAGGATGATTAGCGTCCAAGAGTCAGGAGGACTTCTGAGAGCTGTGTAAAGGACCTGCCCTTCTTCTTTGAGTCCCTTACCCTTTGTGCACCCTTCCCTCCGTTAGATGGATTTCTCCCCAGCCTCCTTCCAAAGGGCGACGGCAGACGCAGCATGGCAGAGTCCAATTCTGATCTGTCTGGAGTTCTCGGCTGCCTTCACCTGCCTTTCTAATCTGAGCCTACACGAGGAGCCGCTGGTCATGAGAAGTAGATGCTCCCGGCCTTGGTGATTATCCCACGAGCTTGGGAGCCCTCGCATCTCTGTTTCTAGCGCCGGCTACCCCCCACCCACCAAACATTTCCTGGACTGCACGCCGGTCCAGGGAGAAGCTGACCATCCCTCGGAGCCCCCTAGATGGATGACCAAAGAAAGCCCTTCCCCAGCTGGCCAGGGAAGGTGAAACGCGGCTCAATGTCAGTCCCACAAAGCTTCATTTACTGGACGGATCAGGTGAGGGTGGGGAGCAGTAGGGGAATGGGCCAAGCAAATGGTTTGTCTTTGCTGGGTTTGTCAGTGTGCCCCCGTCGCTGTGTTTCTGTGCTAGGGACCCCTGCTCTACCCCCTGCTCTGCACTAGGTACCTCTTCTAGTAGACCCTGGATACTCTGGGGAGACTCTGAACAGGAGCATTGTCAAAGCTTTGTTCTAGAGCATCATGGAGAAGTCCTACTGGGAGGAGGAGGAGGGTTAGGGAAGAAGGACAGGAGGAGAGGAGGAAGAAAACAAAGGAAAGGTTTTTATGCCTGCCAAGGACAGGGATCGAGGTGTCTGACAGCAGGGTAGGGATCTGGGTCAGGCTCGAGACAGCGGCATCCAACACTCAAGGGCCTAGGACCAAAAGGCAGGAGCTAGGGTGCAGAGTGAAGAGGCTCAGACGAAAATGGGCTTGCCATGGAGAGCTTCAAAAACCGCTAAAGTCCATAAAACCTCAAGTTCTTCCCCTATTGAATAAAGGAACAAAATAAAAGGAGGCTCCTCCCAGCTGGGACATCCCCTGTTCTAAGGTCTCTCCCAGCTCCAACATGAAGTTTCCTTACTGTTCTGGGGCCAGTCCTCACTCTGGCCTGCTAGGTTCTAGGATGCCATTATATGTTTTCTCAGCTGAAGAGAAACTGAGGCCCCTAAAAGATTCACGAGTTCCCTGCCAAAGGGGGGAGAGAGCCTCGGAACGGCTTCCGGGGTTCTCTGTGGCTACGCCCCGGAGATGCCGTCTCCTCTGCAGAGCAAAGGGGGCAGGGTGTCTGGGAAGCCCTGAATGGCTCTCTTGTCTGGCTCCAGAGCCAAGTCCGGTTCTGCCAGAGGCAATGCCATTGACTGGACCACAGAGCCCCCGCCTTGTCCCTCCCGTCTCCCCAAGGCCCGAGTGCGTGGTGGGAAAACCCGGCCCCGGCGGATTCCAAAACAAAATGTTTCTGTGTTATTTATAAAAACCCTTCAGCAAGTGTTTGTCAAAGTCCTTGGCTTTCCCCTCAGATCTCAGAGAGCTTTAAGAAATGATCCCCTTCCCCCGGGTGAGGCTGGGAGGGCAACAGAAATCACTTCCCCCTCTAGTGACAGGCCAGGGGGAGAGGGTCTGAGGCTTCCGTTGTCACACAGGGAGAATAACTCCAGTGAAGGGCTGACTTGCAGGTGATTGGGAGACTCGGAGGCAGAGATCCCGTACTTAACTGGAAGGGACAGAGGCCGTCGAGTCCATCTGACAGATGAGAAAACAGAGGCTGAAGGAGGTGCCCTTGCCCACATTCACAGGAGAGTAAGTGGCAGAGGCTCCCAGACCCCAAAGCTGGCCCACTCTCCCGCCCTCCAGCTCGGACTCTTGGACTCTTTACAAAACAGGAAACTGAGGCCCAAGTGGGGCGCAAGGTCCAGGGACCGCAGGCAAAGTACTTTTGAACCTTAACGGCCTGTGTTCCTGCAGGCAGCTGCGGCACCTTATAACCCGCTCAAGATGGAAAACACAGGGCCTTGTTCCCAGTCTGGGGGTTTCCGCACTGTGGGAAAATTGCCTTTTGACCCGCTCACCCCGCTGCGGCTTTCATAACCATTTTCACTTTCAAACCAGCTTCAGGCCCTTTGGACAGGCTGGGGAAGGAAGATGATGGTTTTACGTTGTTTACAAAAAAGCCTTCCTCTTTCTGGTCTCAAGCATCTGTCAGGAGATTTTCATCCGGCTCTTGAGGCTCTGGCCTTGAGGCGTTAATGAGACCCAATGACACGGGGGCCTGATTAACCCAGAGCAAAGGAGGGTACCCGAGAGTTTGGGTTCCAGACCGAAGAGACAATAAACCCACCAAATGTCAGGACGGGAGGAACCTTAGAACTTAGATCCAAGGCTGGTACTTCTAACTTCAGACATGGAACCTCAGAGTGGCAGGGCTTTAAAATGTCAGAGGTGGGAGAGACCTTAGAACAGGGAATATTAGAACTGTGAGGAACCTTAGAACAGGGAATGTCAGAACTGGGAGGAACCTTAGAACAGGGAATGTCAGAACTGTGAGGAACCTTAGGACAGGGAATGTCAGAGCTGGGAGGAACCTTAGAACAGGGAATATTAGAACTGGGAGAAACCTTAGAACAGGGAATGTCAGAGCTGGGAGGAACCTTAGACAGGGAATATTAGAACTGGGAGGAACCTTAGAACAGGGAATGTCAGAACTGAGAGGAACCTTAGAACAGGGAATATTAGAACTGTGAGGAACCTTAGAACAGGGAATGTCAGAACTGGGAGGAACCTTAGAACAGGGAATGTCAGAGCTGGGGGGAACCTTAGGACAGGGAATGTCAGAGCTGGGAAGGGTCTTAGAAAATGGACTGATTCAGAGAGGCGTGGAGACTTACAGGAACTGATGCTAAGTAAAATGAGCAGAACCAAAAGAACATTACACATGGGAACAGGAAGATGATGCAATGATCTGTTCTGACTCTCTTCAGCAATGAGACGATCCAGGCCAGTTCCAAGGGTCTTGTGATGGAGCGAGCCGTCCGCATCTACAGGACTGTGGGGACTGAGTGTGCATTGCCACTCTTTTTGTTGCTGTTTGCTCGCATTTTATTTTCTTTCTCATTTTTCCTCCCTTTTGATCTGATTTTTCTTGTACAAGAGAATTGTATAAGTATGTATGGAAGAACTGTACGTATTTAACATAAAGCAGATGACTCGCCATCTAGGCGAGGGGCTGGGGGAAGGGAGGGAGGAAAATTTGGAGCCCAGGGTTTTGCCAAGGTGAATGTGAAGAACGATTTATGTGTGGGTTTTGAAAATAAAAAGCTCTAATGAAGAAAAGAACAGGGGCTGGGAGAGCTGGGAGGGGCCGTCGAGACCACCTGATTTAACTCCCCCATTTTAGAGACAGAAAATGAAACCCGGAGCGGGAAGTGATTTGCTTAGCCCAAAGAAGTGCTGGGAAGAAGCCTCCGAGTGGCCGCCCCTGCCCCCACTCTGGCGGGGGCCCTCCACACTCCTGCAGCACGCTTGGTCCAGAAGCATGTCCAAAAATGCCTCTAGCCCAAACCGAAGCGCCCTGGCCCTGTGGGATTTTCTCCAAATATGGGTGAGGAGCTGGGCCAGGAGCCTGCGGAGCATCTCGGGCTGAGAGCAGGCTCATTTTTTCCCATGGCTGGGATGTGTACGCAGCTCCGTCCCTTCCATCCCGCCAGCGCCGGGCCAGCTCCACCAAAAGGGGGGGCAGAGGCCGAAGCGGGGAGCGCAGAGGCTGAGGTCACTCAGAGGGTGTGGGACAGGCCCGGCCGGGACAGATGCAAGCTTAGCCTCTGCTGGGAGGACCCCAGAAGCCTTTCCCCTTTGCACTGTTCCCAGAAACCCCCTCGGGGGTGGCCAAGAGGAACCGGTGGAACTTGGGACTGGCCCCAGCTTCTCTGCAGACAGGATGCAGCTGGCTCTGGGCTGAGCCTGGAGGTCAGACTGGAGAGACCCTGAGCCTCATGTGAGGAAAGGATGAGGCTCTGCTGGTGGAAGTGCGAGCACACAGAGCAGTAACTAAGACCCGCAGGAAGTGAAGGAGGGTTGGCAGCCCCGGCCCACAGCCCCGGTAGCATCCTCTGTGACCCACAGCCTGGGCACTTAGCAAGTCCCTGGGCTTCTGTGATGCTTCAGCGCCCATGAAGTCTGGGGCCCTGGACCAAAGCCACGGGGGCTCCACCCTAGTTACACTGCCTGATGGGGGAAGGGAGAAGCTCTTTCAGAACTCATTTCCACAATCAGTGACTGGAAAATAGGGGAACAGATTATGGTATCATTGCTTTAACAGACTGAGACACTGTAAAAACCCAAACCAATAAACCCCCCAAATCTCTTAGACGTGATTCCACAGAAATATGGGGAGTCCTCTTTGAAGTGCTGTAAAGCAAGAAAAGCCGGACCGCCCTATATTTTACTTTAGTTAATATTTTCAATGAACAAAGAGCTCTTTTCTTCTCCCTACCCCCTATTTGGAGGAAAAAAAAGAAGAAGAAAAGCCTTTGTAACAAATATGTGCTGATTACAGTTGCATAAAAAGAAATAAATTCAAAGGGAAGTAAGATATCGGATGGACGTGGAAACGGAGGAAAAAGTCGTTCTTCTGTTCACCAGCTCCTGTTAAACAGGCTACAATCACAGCAGCACGTGACCAATGCCCCGTCCCTGCTGGCTTGGGAGAAGACATGGCAAATCCCCATTCTTCCTTTCTCTGGAGAGCTGGGGACTCGTGGGGGCTGCGCCTGGCGGGCTCTTGGGGCTCTCTGGGATCTCTGGGGTCTCTGGGATCTCTGGGGTCTCTAGGCTCTCTGGGCTCTCTGAGATCTCTAGGTTCTCTGGGTTCTCTGGGTTCTTTGAGATCTCTGTGTTCTCTGGGTTCTCTGGGCTCTCTGGGTTCTCTGGGATCTCTGGGCTCTCTGAGATCTCTGGGATCTCTGGGCTCTCTGGGTTATCTAGGTTCTCTGGGTTCTCTGAGCTCTCTGGGGTCTCTGGGATCTCTGGGCTCTCTGGGCTCTCTGGGCTCTCTGGGTTCTCTGAGCTCTCTGGGTTCTCTGGGATCTCTGGGTTCTCTGGGCTCTCTGGGTTCTCTGGGATTTTTGGGCTCTCTGGGATTTTTGGGCTCTCCGGGCTCTCTGGGATTTTTGGGCTCTCTGGGATTTTTGGGCTCTCTGGGCTCTCTGGGATCTCTGGGTTCTCTGAGCTCTCTGGGTTCTCTGGGCTCTCTGGGTTCTCTGGGATTTTGGGGCTCTCTGGGATTTTTGGGCTCTCCAGGCTCTCTGGGTTCTCTGGGATCTCTGGGCTCTCTGAGATCTCTGGGTTCTCTGGGATCTCTGGGTTCTCTGGGCTCTCTGGGTTCTCTGGGATTTTTGGGCTCTCTGGGATTTTTGGGCTCTCCAGGCTCTCTGGGCTCTCTGGGTTCTCTGGGATCTCTGGGTTCTCTGAGCTCTCTGGGTTCTCTGGGATCTCTGGGTTCTCTGGGCTCTCTGGGTTCTCTGGGATTTTTGGGATCTCTGAGATCTTTGGGATTTTTTGGGCTCTCTGGGATCTCTGGGATTTTTGGGCTCTCCGGGCTCTCTGGGATCTCTGGGATTTTTGGGCTCTCTGGGATTTTTGGGCTCTCCGGGCTCTCTGGGCTCTCTGGGATTTTTGGGCTCTCTGGGATCTCTGGGATTTTGGGGCTCTCTGGGATCTCTGGGATTTTTGGGCTCTCTGGGACTTCTAGGATTTTGGGGCTCTCTGGGATCTCTGGGATTTTTGGGCTCTCTGGGATTTTTGGGCTCTCTGGGATTTTGGGGCTCTCCGGGCTCTCTGGGATCTCTGGGATTTTTGGGCTCTCTGGGCTCTCTGGGATTTTTGGGCTCTCTGGGATTTTTGGGCTCTCTGGGCTCTCTGGGATTTCTGGGATTTTTGGGCTCTCTGGGATCTCTGGGATTTTTGGGCTCTCTGGGATTTTTGGGCTCTCTGGGCTCTCTGGGATTTTTGGGCTCTCTGGGATTTTTGGGCTCTCTAGGCTCTCTGGGATTTTTGGGCTCTCTGGGCTCTCTGGGATTTTTGGGCTCTCTGAGATCTCTGGGATTTTTGGGCTCTCTGGGATCTCTGGGATTTTTGGGCTCTCTGAGATCTCTGGGATTTTTGGGCTCTCTGGGATCTCTGGGATTTTTGGGCTCTCTGAGATCTTTGGGATTTTTGGGCTCTCTGGGATCTCTGGGATTTTTGAGCTCTCTGGGATTTTTGGGCTCTCTGGGCTCTCTGGGATTTT
The DNA here is from genome assembly GCF_048593235.1 of Sminthopsis crassicaudata. Lineage (NCBI taxonomy): Eukaryota > Metazoa > Chordata > Mammalia > Dasyuromorphia > Dasyuridae > Sminthopsis > Sminthopsis crassicaudata. Next base: position 250,268,611 of record NC_133622.1, read on the forward strand.
TGGGCTCTCTGAGATCTCTGGGATTTTTGGGCTCTCTGGGATCTCTAGGATTTTTGGGCTCTCTGAGATCTCTAGAATTTTTGGGCTCTCTGGGATCTCTGGGATTTTTGGGCTCTCTGGGATCTCTGGGATTTTTGGGCTCTCTGAGATCTCTGGGATTTTTGGGCTCTCTGAGATCTCTGGGATTTTTGGGCTCTCTGGGATCTCTGGGATTTTTGGGCTCTCTGGGATCTCTGGGATTTTTGAGCTCTCTGGGATCTCTGGGATTTTTGGGCTCTCTGAGATCTCTGGGATTTTTGGGCTCTCTGAGATCTCTGGGATTTTTGGGCTCTCTGGGATCTCTGGGATTTTTGAGCTCTCTGGGATTTTTGGGCTCTCTGAGATCTCTGGGATTTTTGGGCTCTCTGGGATCTCTGGGATTTTTGGGCTCTCTGAGATCTCTGGGATTTTTGGGCTCTCTGAGATCTCTGGGATTTTTGGGCTCTCTGGGATCTCTGGGATTTTTGGGCTCTCTGAGATCTCTGGGATTTTTGGGCTCTCTGGGCTACAATTGCTACAAACGTTGGTTTTCACGAAATTTTTTCCCTGTTACAGGAAGAAGCCAATAGGAAGGGGTGGGGTGGGGTGGGGAGGTACCTGGAAACGTCATCAGGGAAGGGTCCCTCCCAGACCCCTTTACTTGGCCGGTGGCAGGTCCCCACCTCCAGGGGCCTCAGAGGCGGGGGGACACATCCCCCTTTAACAGATGAGCAAAGGGGGGCCAGGAAGGACTCCCCCGCCTGCACTTACTACTAAGACTCGCAATAGAGCGGGGCTGGGCCTTCCAGCTCCCCTCGGTGGGAAGTTGTGGGGGGCGTATAGGGCCCTTTGGGGGAGGGGCCCTGCGGACCCCTGGCTCCCACTTGCTCCCCACTGCTCTCGGCTTTCCCGATGCAGGAGCTGGTCCTGGGAACCAAGCTCAGGGACTGATTTTCGGGCCGTGCGCTCCCCCTGCAGGCCAGGCCGGGAATCGCACTCAGTCAGCGCTTCCCCGGTGGTGGTTTTGGGGCGCGGAACCAGGCCTCCCCCTAGCGGTCGGCGACTGTGCATGTGGCCCGGTGCGGGCTCGGCGGCCCCGGCGCGTCACGTGGCCCGGCGCTGTCCACCCTGCCCGTCTCGGGCCCTTCTAACGGGGCTGGGGGCCTCGCTCCCCATCCAGGCTCCACAGGGGCCGCAGAGACGGGGCGGGAAGGGCTGCCCCGCCCGCGGGAAGCTTCGGTCTCGGGACCGAGGAGGCCGCGGGAGTGACGGCAGGGCCCGTCCTGCATCCCGGAGCCTTCCTGGAGGAGGAGGCTGACAAGCCCGAGGTGGCGGGTGTCTAACGGAGCCCCGGGAGCTGCCGGGGGAGAGGCCAGAGGAGCCCCAGCTCCGCCCTTGCGGGGGCTGCTGGGCCCGGAGCCCGGGGTTCGGGCTGGGATAACCCCTAGGTTGGGGGGGGCGCTGCTGGGCCCCGGTTGTACCAAGCCGGAAGCCGCTTATTTATCTGACGGGGAGGGCGGCCTCCCGCAGAGGTGATGACGTCAGGGTCCCCCACGCCCCGGGCGGGGCCGCTCTGTGTCCGCTGATTGGCCAAGATCACCAAAAGAGACCCCCCCCCCCCACGGGAGCAAAGGCGCTTTCTCCGAGCTGCAGGCGCTCTCCCTTAGGAAGGGAAAGGGGGGGCATTCCCAGAGTCCCAAGTCAGGGGACTTGTCCCCCACCTTCCCCCCAAACTGGACCTAACCCCGTTTCCCAGATCAGGAAACTGAGGTCCTATGTGGAAATGAGAGGCGTGGGGGCTGCCCTGCCCCCAGCCAGCTCTCTCTGTTTTACTGCCACGAGGGGCCCAGAGGTGGAGTCGGAAAACCAAGGTTGGGTCTGCTGCGTGGCCTTGAACGAGTCCCTTAATTGCTGTCTGCCTCAGTTTCCTCATCTGGAAAATGGAGGCAATAATAGCACTTGCCTCCCGGGTGTTGTGAGAATCAAAGGAGATCAAAGAGCTACATAAAAGCTAGTGGTCACTGGGGCTGTTATCAGAGGTCCTCCCATGAGCCTCCCCGGCTCTCCACACCCAGGGTCCCTGCTCAGGGCACACGACAGGGGGCGCCGGCCTTTGCCTCCCAGGGCCCCTCTCCTGCCGCCGTCTCCCCTCAGCCCTCTTGTTGCTGTTCTCCCGGCCCAGCCTGTGCCGCCCAGGGCACCCCTCAGAGGCCTGAGCCCAGGCCCGCACCCCCGAGCTGTCCCGAGCAAACCTTCCCCTCGCTTCAAGCACTGGCCCCTCCTGGCTGTGCTCTGCCCAGCGATGCCCCCTGGGCGCCCCGGTGCCCAGGGCTGTACCAGCTCTCCGGGCGAGGGCGGACACGGACTCTCGCTGCGCGGCGTCACCCTCCATGTTTGGGGCTGCCCCCTTCCCTCGCTCCCCCCAAAACCTTTCCTCTCCTCCCACTTGAAGTCTTCATCGCCTCATCTGGACCGGAATCCAGCCATGAAGGGGGGGAGGGCCCAGAGGGAGGTGGGGAAGCTGGGACGGGAGCCAGGATGGGGGGATGGGAAGATACTGAAGAAAGAGTGGGACTGAGCCGGGAGCGCGGCCCACCCATGTTCTGGAGCCCGTCTGTACATGTGAGCCCCAGCACATCTTTATCTGAGTTCGTGTCTCTGCACATCTGGGCTTCGGGTGCACAGGACTTGCGTGTATCCTCTGCAGGACATTCTATGTGGGTCAGGTAGTAACAGCCAGGAAGCTGGGGGCTGCTGGGGAGGCTCCTTGTGTTGGAAAGGAGCTCAGGGTCCAGGATCCAGGGGCCTCGCTCTGCTCTCACCTCGCCTCTGAAGACAGATAGGACCAAATGACCTCTGGGAGCCATTCCTTCTAATTCCAGGATCCCAGGAGAACTCCTGCTGCCTCAGTTCCCTCCTCTAGACAAGGGATATTTATTGTATGGACACTGTGCCCACTGCTGAGGAAATTCAAAGTTCAGATAACCCCCTCCCCTGTCAATAGTACTTGAGGGTTTAAAAATAGCTAAATTATTTCACTGGCCTAGAAGGGAGAAAAGACAGCAGTGGCTATTGGGAATCCACATTAACACATGATTCAGTTGAAGTGAACAAGCATTTATTCAATTGATCAATCAATAAGCATTTATTAATCACTGTGCGAGGCACTGGGGAGAGAAAAGGAGGCAAAAGCCAGTCCCTGCCCTCAAAGAGCTTACAGCCTAATGGAGGCGACCACAGGCAAATACATACAAACTAGCAATAGACAGAATAAATAGGACATAATGTTCAGCTGGATAGCTCTGGGACCAAAAGGCAAGGAAGGCTCCTGGAGAAGATGAGATTTTAGTTGGGACTTAAAGGAAGCCAGGAGATCAGGAATTGGAGCAGAGGAGGGAGAGCATTTAAGGGCTGGGAACAACCAGAAAAAAATTCCCGGTCTTGTTCATGGACTAGCCAGGAGGCTGGTTCACCCTCTCACAGAGGATGTGTCAGGGAGTGATGTGGAAGAAGACTGGAAAACCAGGCGGGGGAGGAGATAAAGGGCGTTGAAGGCCAAACAATCTTGTATTTGATCCTGGGGCCACAGGGAGCCACTGAAATTTATTGAAGTATCAGACCTGGGGTTTAGGAAAATCCCTTTGGTGGTTGAATAGATGATGGATTGAAATGGGAAAGACTTGGGCTCAGCAGAGATTGCAGATATTTAGGTGTGAGGGAGTGAAGGTCTGCTTCGGGTGAGCGGGGGAAATGGTGAGATGAAAGTGACTGACCAGAGGTGAAAGTGACGAGAAGTTATACGGAAGTGAAAGTGACCAGAGATGGTACAGAGGTGAAAGTGACTGACCACAGGTGAGGGAGAGGTGAAAGTGACCAGAGATAATACAGAGGTGAAAGTGACAAAGAATCCCCATGGTTAGAGGCTGATCTGGTAGAGGAAGGGGCAAAGGAGACAGAGAAGGGGTGGGCAGAGGGGAAGGAGAGCCAGGGTGAGAGGAGAGAGAAAGAGAGGTGTTCTGAAAATCTAGAAGACTCAGGAGAAGAGGGTGACCAAGTCTCCAAGGGCAGAGAGGTCAAGGAGAATGACTGAGCAGCTGGGAGATTCCTGATTACTTTAAGGAGATAGTTTCCTGGATAGTTCCCCAGGTCAGGCTAGGAGGGAGGTAGAAATGGACCCCATGGCCTTGGTAAAGTTTGGGGCAGAGGGGGGCAGTGATGCTCCTGGGATCACTGCCCCCCTCTGCCCCAACCTTTATCAAGGCCATGGGGTCCTGGGTGGCACCAGAAAGGGCTTTGGGCGGGCCAGGGTCTGACAGCTAGTGCTGTTTCCCACAGTGCTACCTTTGGGAGGCCAGATCCTGGAGTGTGCAGCTGAGGAGAGGAGCCCGTGGCCTCCCAGCTCCCAGCAGCCCCCCTCTGGAGGATCCTTGAATCAGAGCTCACTGTCTCTCCTCTGTCCTATAGACATCATGGGAGGTTTTCTGTTTCCTCCTCCCCTGCTCCCTGGGGAGTGCAGGGAGCCCCAGGAGTTAGAAGGAGCACAGGGAACCCCCCTGACAGCTTGTTCCACTGGTTTCCAGCCCCTGGGCTTTTGCTCACATCAGGGTCTCCACCTAGAGACTTCCTTCCCTCCAATGCCATTTATCATTGGCCCCAAAAACTCATCTAAGATCACAAAAGAACAAATTCAATCCTGTTCTTTACCTCCTCCACCCTCATGGCAGCCTATGGCTAGTGTGGGAAGTGCCCTGGGGAGCGCAGGTGCCCCCCAGGCCAGCCCACCCTCCACCACTCTAGAGCTGGAAGAACTTTGGAGGTCCCCTAATCCTATACGCCCATTTAACAGATGTCAAATCAGTCCCATGGCCATCCTCTGACTTGGAGTCCCTGATGACTCCAAGGTCCCCTCCAGCTCTCGATCATGTGAGGGGTCACCGGTGGTCAGAGGTTCAGCAAATTGGGCCTGGACCTCTTGAAAGCCCTCCTTGATGGACTCCCTCCTCCTGTGGCCACGACACTCACTAGCAAGGCATTTGTTTGCCTCAGTTTCACCCTCTGTAAAGTGGTTGTGAGGATCAAACAAAACCATAACTGCAAAGTCCTTAGCCCAGGGCCCGGCCCAGAGCAGGCGCCACATCAGCGTTAGCTTGTAGAGCTGTGGCGTGCCCATGATGTCACCTTACATGGTCCCCCCCAACTAGTCCTGCCTCCACTCAACTCAATAAGCATTTACTAAGCATCTAGTTTGTGCCAAGCTCTGGTGGGGGAAGGGCTCCAGCCCCTGCCCTCAAGGAGTCTGCCTTCTACCCCCACGGAAAGGGCTGTTGGTATGAGCTGGTACCAAACACTGCAAGTAAGAAGAAGGGGGATGAAGGCCTAGAAATCAGACCTGAGCCTTGGAGGGAAACTGAGGATTTCAAAGAGGCTAAGGGAGGAGGGGATAGAGAGAAGGGGAGGAAGGAGGGAAGGCGGAAAGGAAGGGAGGAAGGGAGGGAGGGAGGAGGGAAGGAAGGAAGCAAACAAGCAAGCAAGGAAGGAAGGAAAGAAAAAAGGGAAAAGGAAGAGAGGAGGGGAGAAAAGGCAAGAAGGAAAAAAGGAAGGGAGGGAGGAAGAAAGGAAAGGAAGGAAGGAAGGAAAAGGGAGGGAGAGAGGAAGGGAAGAAGCAGCATTTATTAAACACTTATGAGGTGCCAAACACTATGCACGTGCCCAGCAGAGATGCTCCCATTTGATCCTGGACACCTGAGGAAGTCCCGGGGCATCCGCTGTTCACCACTGTTTCCCTGCCTGCCAGTCTTCCCCGAGCTTGGGGCCCAGAGCGCCTCTTCCCTGGCCTCTCCCCCAAACCCCGACGGGCACCCGCCCTGGTAGCCGGGATGGGTGGGGGGTCCTGAGCTGGCTTGGCTGGACTTCCTGGGCCATCCTCCTCCCTTCCCCACAGCAGGCCCTGGCAGCTTATCCCCGTGGGTATTGAGGCGAACATACCTGTGACCTATGGAATTGGCAGCCAGAAGGGAGACTGAGGACTGGCTGTCAATTCATAGGTCAGAGCCCTGCGCACTCTGGGGGGCGGGGTGCAGCCTGCCCTTCGACGACCTCCGTGTCTCAAGGTGGGCCCTGAAGCCTCTTCTTTCTGCGGCGATCTGGGCTGCCCACCCAAGGTAACAGCGCCCCCACTGGAAGAAGGAAGCCGTCCCACATGGAGTTGCTGTTACAGGGGGTGGGCGCCACCACGACTCCCCTCCTGCTGTCTTGCTCGGCCGGCCTGCCTGGCAGCCCTCATGGTGCCCGTGCCCGGCCTCCTGCAGGCCTTGGGGTCATAGTCTCTTTATTGGCTCCTTATCATCTGGCGCCCACTTGGCGTGCCCTCACCCCTGCCAGTGCTCCTTACCCCGGGCGAAGTCCGTGCCCCAGCCCCTGCCAGCCTCAATAAACTGGGGAGCGGCTCTGATTTACAGCTCGGGCCCCCTCCCTCCCTCAGCCTTCTTTGTCCTTTCGGTTTCCTGTTCCCAACCGTTGCCTGGGCCCCAGCGCCCTGGGCCTTCCCAAGAGAAGGCCCCCCACCCTCCCTCCCCTCCCCAGCCTATCCCCCCCCCCCAACAAGGATTGCAGGCTCTGCTCGCCTCCTCAGGCCTGGGGGCCCAGGAGCCATCTCCTGAAACATTTGGGGTGACGGGGAGCACAAAGAGAGGGGTGGCAATAAACAAGCAGAGGCAGCAGGGGGCAGAGGGGCTGTCGCCAGGGAGTGCGTTCTCCTGGCACAGTAGACCGGGGGCTGGCTCCGGAGTGCCAGATTCTGGATCCCAGCTTGGCCCCTGGTTCCTGTGACCACAGGCACTCCCCCTCGGTTCCTCCCCTGTAAAAGGAGCCACTGAACCCCAAGTCCCTCTCAGCATGATAAGGAGCACAGCATTGGCCCCTCTCACAAAGGAAGCTGAGCCAGGTGATCGGCCCGTGAGACCTCGGCCTTGGGACAGTGATGGAGGAAAAGGGACTTGCCTTTTCTTCCCAGAGGCACCCGCTGGCCCAGGCCCTGCCCAGATGGCAACAGACAGTAATGATCCCTTTATTTTGTCAAGGCCTTCCCAACCAAGAGCCCATTTGGGCCTCCTGGGAGAGTGGAGCTTGCCTGCACCCAAGGAGCTGGCCCCTAGCCCCAGGGACCGAGTCGGCCAGGGCTCCAGAGCCCTCCCAGCGGGGCCTCCCCTTCTTTTGCCAGGACATGCAGTGCAGGCCCAGGGAGCTTCAAGGATGTGGGTTCAAATTCTGATTCTACCACTTAGTATCTGTGGGAGCTGGGGCCAGTCCTTTTGCCTCATTGGGCCTTTGGTTTCCTTTTGTGTAAAAGCCGGACTAGCTTCTCCTGGCTCTAGGCTGACGATGCTGGGGTCATCCTCCCCGGGGAAGTTACTCAAGCCTAAGTCGGAGCTTGGGCCAGAGCCACACACAGGAAGTGCTCCTTGCTGACTGACCGGCCCTGAGCCTCTGGGCAGGGTGTGGGCGCAGGAGGCTCATAACCTGGGAAGGGCAGCTCACTAAAGCTCCTCCACCCCCTTGGGAGTTGCAGAAGATGGCCCAGAAAAGGGAAACAATGGCAAAGCTGGCTCAGGACTCTGGGCTCCAGGGCCAGGAAGGCCCAGGGGAGCTCCGGCTGTGGATTCTCTCTGTCCCGGAACTTCTGGGCCCAGCTCACTTACCTTGTTGTGTTTGATCTTGGACAAGTCATTTTCTCTCTATAAAAACAAAGGTTTTGGACTAAGAAAGTAGGAAAACAGGGAAGGGGGTGAGGGGAAAGGGGGACACTCTCTGGGGAACATCACTGGCGGCTCGTGACCCCCACCTCGCTGCAAGCAGACTCTACCTTCTGGTCAAAGGGGTGCTCGCCATAGCCTCCGGCCTCAGGAACGGCTGCTCTGGAGCCCTGCTCCACTCAGGGCTGTTTCGGTGTCAGCTTGCACCCCCTTCTCAGACCCCCCCAAGTGGAAGGCTGCCAGCAGCTTTCCTGGCGGGTGTGGTCATGGGGACTGGGGATGGTCACTGAGGCAGGACCCAGACCCGCAACTGGCTGAACTGGAAGGGTCCTTAGAGATTCCCTAGGGTCACCCCCTTGCAGAGGGGCAAATGGAGGCCCTCGGAGGGGCGGCATTTTGTCCAAGGTCACCGGGGGACTCTGGCAGAGCTCTGCCCCCAGGGAGCTGACCTGGCACCCAAGGCTGGCTGGCTGCTCAGAGTGGGAAAGGGCAGGAAGCGGGGCTCGGGAGGACCCTGGCCCAGAAGGGAAGGGACGCCAGGGAGGCGGGTGCCGAGCGGCTTACCTTGCCGGGTCCGTCCCTGGGGTCCGTGCCCGCGACCTGCCAGGGGCTGCGCTCCTCGTGGGGCTTGCAGGGAGCCCGAGGAGGAAGTGAGCCAGAAGAGAGGGCCTGCTGCCTTTTGAATTCCCGGCCAAGCCCAGTGCCCCTGGGGGTTAATGATTAGCTTGCCTGTCAATATGGGATCACAAGTGTGGTTGGAAGGGCGACCTTCGAACTTGTACTGTGCCCGGGGAGGGGGTGGGGTGGGGGCTCCAGGAACCCAAGCATCCTGGCCTGGCCCAGGCTAGCCTCCCAGACTTTCCCACTGGAAAAGTCTCCCCCAGTGCTCGCGCCATTCCAGGACAAGGGAGCGTCTGGGGGGGAATGGAAAGGTGTGACAGGGTGGGCAGCCATCCCTCTCAGTGCTGAGGCAGGACAGAGGCCAGGAATCTCAAGTTCAAGTTTGGATCTTCAGCAAAAGCAAATCTTAATCTCTGGGCCTTGGTTTCCCCATCAGCAAAGACTAAACCTGGAGCATTGTGGGAAAGCCAGCTAATCTTATCTTCTACTCAGCATCCTGTTCTGTCCAGGAGTCTGGCTGGGACAAAGGTTCCTTCTAGGTGGCCTTTACCCACCCCTCCCTCCCTTGGGGCCTGGAAAATGGGGGCAACCCCTCAAGGACTGTGACTCCTCTGCCAAATCTGAGCCCCCGACCCCCTTCTCTTAGCTCTGGAGGTACCAAGGCCGGGCTCCTGGGTACTGTGCATATCCAAGGGGGCAACATGGAGCCATCAGCCAACTGACCGACATCAAACCCTGTGCCAGGCGCTGGACGCGCCACATTGCTGGGACCTAGAGAGGCCGCCCCTCCGAGAGCCTCGATTTCTCAGGGCCCACGGCTTAGCCCCCAGAGGGTGCAGTCTCCCCTTAGAGACCATGAGCTCGGCTTCCCTTCCACCTGCCCGATGGGGACCCCCCTCCTCAGGGACATCCTTTAGTTCCCTTGAGGTCACCCACACGCACTGTGGCTGTCAAGGGCTTTCTAAATGTCAGTGACAATGACGAGGGCCGTTCACCCAGGACACTTCACAGGAGCAAACGGGAGAAAGGGCCACTTGACGAGGACTGGGGACTGTCCCCATGACATCCCCTGCGTGTGCCCGGGAGCTCCCCGACCTCCTCCTTCCATATCCCTGGCCGTTCCCCCCCACTCTGGTCTTGCCCAAGCACTTAACCCTTCAAGCTTTCATGGGGCCCACTAGAACCTGGGAAGGCCCAGGACGGAGTGGAACTTCAGCCTAGAAGCCGGCCAGCAGGTCCCATCAGGGAGCTGGCTGCCCTCAACTGGGTCATTCCCTCCGGCCAAGTGTGGCTCCTAGCCCCCCGGCTGAGGGGGCCGGCAGTGTGCACCCTCACTTAGCGGAGAGGCCCGGGGTTACCAGCTGGGGCCCTGAGAGAAGGGGCTGACACCACAGCAGACGGAGAATATGGGGGAGAAGGCTGGGGGAGTGGGGGCTCCTGCGCTGAACCTTGGGAGAAGCAGCAAGTGGCAAAGTCCGGGAAAGCTGATGGGGCGACCCAGGCTTCACCTTGCCCTCTCTCTGCCCCACCCCACGCCTCAGAGACTCAGGGCAATGGCCCTTCGTGCTCCCAGATCTCCCGGCCCCCGCCCTCTTCCTCGCCTTCACCCCACTACCTGGAGACCTTCAGCCTTCCTGCCACATCCCCAAGGATGGGGCAGCCCCGCCCTGGGAGTGGAGGAGTCAAGGGCGGGATGGACACAAGGTCCAAGGTGGGGATGCGCTGGCCAGGAGCCCCCCCCCATCTGGAGCCATTGGCTGGAAGCCAGTGGGCTGCTCTTGCAAATGTCCTAATGGGGGAGGGAGGGCAGGACTGGAAGCTGGGTTCAAATCCTACCTGACCCAGGAGCCCTTTTAAATTTCTTTTTGCCTTAAACAAGGTTCCTGCTACTAGGCCGTGTGTGAGCTTGGGCCCATCCTGTGGCCTCGGGCTCCTCTTGTCAAGGGATGGGGAGGGATTGGCCTGGAAGGTCCCTTCCGGTCCTAATCCTGACCCTGTGACCTTTCCTAGAGGTGGGTGGCTGAAGGTGGAGCCCATCTGCAGCTTGGGCTTCTGCAAAGCTCCTGGTGAAGGTCTCTGGGCCCCGCCAGCACGTGCCCCTTGGGGGCTTCCTGGGCCGGCTCCCCTGGACCCCGCCCAGCTCATGGGGGGCTCCCCAGAACTGGCAGCTGGCTCTGGGAGAGCCAGGACTCAGGGGCCTTGGGAACCCCCGTGACCCGGTGGTGCTCCCCAGTCCAACATCCTCGGGACCGGCGCCCACCCCCTTCCAAGCCCTGGACACTGAGCTGGGGAAGTCGCCTGGCGCCCTCTGGTGGAACGAGGGCAAAAGGGCAGGGGCGGCTTCCTGGATCCAGGTCCATGGCCACCCAGGTCAGGTGTGGCCAGCAAAGGGGGGGGGAGGACAAAGGGCTCGGCGTTAGCGCGGCGAGGGGCATCAAGAGGAATGGGGGATGGCGGCTATGGGCACAATTTATTCACATCATGCAGCAGCCGCGCCCCCCACTCCCGAGGGCTTAGAAAGTGATACACGGAACCACATGTGCGTCCCGGGGCCTGGCCCTCCCCCCGGCGGAACACGGAACTTGGCTAGAGAAGACCCCAGGGTGAGAAGTCTGTGCGTCCTGGGGCTCGGCAGCAGCAGCAGCAGGGGCTCGGCCCGGGCCGGTCCCCCAGCCCCTTCCTCGTCCTCAGGGCAGGACCCCTCAGCCCAGGCCCTAAGGATGGGGACGGGGGGTGGGCAGGGGGACTCAGTTTCAAAGCGGGGCGTCTTCCTGCGCCACCCTGGTAGCCACGTGGCCAAGACCCCGCACCGGTCAGAGAGCCGAGGCCCACGACTCGCAGGACGCAATCGTCCCCGCACTGGACCCCATCGTCCCCCTCAGTCTTGTGGCTCCTCTGACCGCCACTTGAGTGCGTGGTCCTTGTGGGCGTCAGGCAGGATCTGGTTGCGCATCCCTCCCAGCAAGTTGGACGTGGCTTCGGTGGCCAAGATGAGCGGCTTCACCACGGTGGGGGGCAGCTGGCGGATCACCCCCCCGACGGCCCCCGTCAACCCCTTCTGCTCGTGACCCCGAGAAGCAACGTCACAGATGGTCTGCGCCGTGTCCAGGATGCCCTGGGAGGCAAGAGGAGGGCACGGGATAAAGCGGCAACGAACAACAGAACAGGTTGGGGGGAGGGGGCACCAGGAGGAGGCCTGCCCAGGAGAAGGTGGAGGCTGTGGGGGTACCTCTCGCACGGTGTCGTAGGCCTTGGCCACGCCTTCCCGGAGGTCGGCCGGCTGCTGTCCCTTGCGGTGTTTCCGGGCTGAGCGTTTGTCCTGAAGCGAGCGGGAGACCGGGGCGGCCGGTGACAGGATGTCATAAACCGTCTCGGCAGTTGCCTGGAAGGAGAAGGGGAAGGTAGAGGCCACGCGGAGAGGGCCGGGCCTCCGCGCCCTCGGCCTGCCCCGTCCCTCCCCAGTGCGGCTTCTGGTCCGGGCCCCCCCCCCACGCCAGCTCTCGTTTACACCATCTCTAAGCAAGAGTTCTTATGGTGCTTGCGGGGCCGACGAGCCCTTGACAACATCTCAAGCCAGAACTCCCAGGGCCATCCAGGCCCACCCGATTACGTCAGCAGCCCCCCACGAGGGACTGAGAGGTAGGGAGCGCCCTGTGCCAGGCCCCTCCGCCCGATCTGGTCACCTGGATCGCCTGCACGAGCCGGTTGCTGAGCTCCAGGGCAGCTGAAGCTGTGGAAGACCCGAAGGAGGCGGCCCCCCGCTGCAGCCCCCGCATGAGGCGTCCGTCCCTCCGGTACTGCTCAATAGGAAGCCACAGCAAGTCTCTAAGGCCATGAACTAGAGCAGGAGGAGCGGGGTCAGAGCGCTTTCACCCCCAGCTTTGCCCACCCTCGTGCAATGAAGGTTTTTAGCTGTCCCACAGAGCCCCTCCAACATGGCCTATCGATGGATAAGCAGCACTCACAGAGCTGGACCACTGAGTGCATGGGGCCCACGCCTCCCAGAAGCCCCGGCAGCTGGTTCTTCCGGATATCCTGGAGCCATTCATTGAGGGCATAGCCCAGCACCTTGTCAACCCCCAGGAGCCTGTCCACAGAACACAGGGAAAGGGGGAAGTTGAGTGGCTTCCTGGAGTAACAAGGGCCATCCTCTCCCACGGAAGGCTCAGCCATAGTACCGGTGTGGTCAGGGTAGGGGGAGACTCATGCCCGTTTTCAGCCTCAGAGCTTCCCAAAGGGGGTGGCGGGGAGAAGAACACCCCAGAGATGGGGGATCTCAGGGAGAGGCTGGGAAGGCTCACCCATGCCGACAGCAGAGACGTTTTAGCTTGAGCTCTGAACAATTTAGCTGGGCCAGGCCGATGAGGATCCCAGCGAAGGTGCCCTGGGAGGGAGAGGTGGGCAGGTCGTTGCAGAGCCCGGGACTGGGGGGACTCAGGAGACCCCCAGACCCAGAGGGACACCTAGGCATCAGACACCAGGTCTCAGGACCACTGCCTTCTGCTCCCTGCACGTCCCGGCCCCCTCCCTGCCCCAGATGATGCAACCGATCGCTCAGCAGTCAAGAAGATGGGGCTTGCTCGCGGGTGATTAAGGGGGCCTCAGAAACCATGCACCACCCACCCACCCCTCAATATGAGAACTGGGCCCGGGCCACGCAGCTACTCAATCATGACGGGACCGGGCGCTTCAGGCCGCCCTACATGCACCCGTACATTAAGTGGCCGTGGGCCCCGGGTTCCAGCACTCACCACTTGGTCGATGGTGACGTGCTTGCCATGATAATCCAACCAAATTGGGACCTCGGAGGTAAAGCGGAACTCCCTGCAGAGGAATTTAGTGTGGAATGAGCCCTCAGAGACGCCGGAACCAGCAGGCCCGCCTCCCTCCGTTCCCCTCCCACCTATCCCAGGCCCAATCAGCACCTGAAGTAAATGGGCTGCTCAGTGGAGGTTGCAGATGTGGATGTGGAGCTCTGCTCACTGACTGTGGTCTCCAGAGAACTGCTCATCTCTGCCCCCTCTGGCAGCTTGTCTTGGGCGGCACTGGTCCGGACGGTCGGATCCTGGCGAGCTGGAAAGGAGAGGAAGCAGACGGCGCGGGTGTGATGGGAGGCCCCTGGATGCCAAGAAGCCTGGGCAGTGGGAAGGTCCCTGGGGCCCGCTCTGGCCTTGCTCCTTATCCCACTTTGATCTTTGGCAATCAGGTTCTCCTTTGCCTGACTTCAAACATGGGAGGCTAAAAGCATCAAGATTGGTCATGAAGCCACATTCGTGCCTCTGGAACCCGAGGGGCATCGATCAGAAGGAGAGGCCTTGGGGGGCACAGCACAGGGCGGGCCAGACTAAGTTACTCAGCCCCACTGCGCCACAGGCAAAGCTCTTAGACAAAGGCATAGGTCATCCGCTCCCCACTCTGAGAAGCCTCAGGCTTTGTTTCCTCTCCTGTCAAAGGAAGCTAATTCTAACCTTCCCTGCCTATCCCATCGCCAGGCTGGGTGAAGCCCACAGCTGCAAGCCGTACCAGCTGCAGGCTGCCAAGAGAAGGGAAGGAGGAGGAAAGGCCTTGGAGGTGCTACTTTTCCCTGCCTGCACTTCCGGGACTTGGTCTATTCTGGAGCTTTCCCAGATTCGGGACCCTCCAGACCATTTCTACACAACTACCGCAGTACTCATCCTCACAGGTGGGACACGTGTACCACTGCGGAAGAGCCGATGTACAACTAGCACAGGGCTCGTCCTCCCATTAAGATACACAGCTAGGGGGCGCAGTGGAGAGAGCACCAGCCCTGAATTCAGGAGTTCAAATCTGGCCTCAGACACTTAACACTTCCTAGCTGTGTGACCCTGGGCAAGTCACTTAACCCCAGCCTCAGGGAAAAAAAAGATACCTGTGAGCAAACAGAATTCCTGTAGCAAGCCCGGCCTCATCCTGATGTAGCTTTACAGTCCAGCAAATCACCTTCTTGTTGTCCCCCATATTCACCACCCTATTTCTTGTGTCCGGGCTTTCGTTCGTTCTACATTTTCCTCTCTTAGAACTCTCAGAACTCCTTGTTTCCTTCAAAGCCCAGCTAAAGTGATACCTTCCACGTGCAGCCCAGCCCATCGAACCCTGCCCCGTAACTCCGTGTCTAGTGTAACCCTGATGCTGAGGAGGCGGCGCTCCAGGAGGGCAGAGACTCCCTGTGGCTTGTGCCCCCCGTGCCCAGCACAGTGCCCGGCCCCCCACAGGTCCCCATAGCGGGTTCCTGAATGAAATCCTCCCTTACTGCAGGAAGCCTTGCAAAGGGATCCCTCCTTTCTGAGAACGCCCACGAGACAAGCTGGAAGAACGAGCGGCTCCTGTTCCGTTGCTGAGAGAACTAAGCTCGAGGCCTCATTCCCCCTCTGCCCTTTGCCCCAGCCTCACCTTCAGTTGCTGTGTCCATCGGAATGACAGGGTTGATGCCAGCAGCCAGACTAGTGAAGAAATCTTTCAGGAAGAACAGGGCGTCCTGCAAAGTATGAGGGGGCAGCCCCAGAGATTGTAGAATGGCTAAGGACCAGCGTGCGCGCGTGCACGCACACACACACGCACGCACACACACGCACGCGCACACACACACACACGCACACACGCACACGCACACACGCGCGCACACACACGCACGCACACACACGCACGCACACACACACGCACACACACACACGCACGCACACGCACGCACACACACACGCACACACACACACGCACACACACACACACGCACACACACGCACACACACACACCCACGCACACACACACACCCACGCACACACACACACACGCACACGCACGCACACGCACGCACACACATAAATGTGTATAAATGTACACTCCTGCACAGCCACATGAACTCACACATATACACTCACTCTCTCTGGAAAAAGCCAATCTCACCTGGTCAATATTGAGCCGCAGGGGCATGAGGGAAACTCGGAGACAACATTCTGGACCTCCCAGGCCAGCCTCTGGGGTCACGTGGAGGGCTTTTATAGTGAGCTGGGGGGGAGGAAGAGAAGAAGTCACTGCCCCAGACGCCTCTAGACCTGGAATCCCATGAGGACTCCTGAAAGGCCTCCTGCCTGCGATGCCCATGGCTCCAACTTGGGCTCCTGAACCCGGGAGCCTTGCCCACCGCTTTGGCCCTTGAACAGAAAGGACTCTGGTCCAATCAAAGGGCTTCCTCTGGAGACTGCCAATTTCCCACTGAAGACCTCGGTCCCAGCATTAGTCAGACGTGAACTCAGCTGCGAGATCCTGCACAAGTCTCCTGCCTCAACGGCCCCTGTGCCCCTTCCAGCCCCAAACGACGGTGTTCGGATTCTTCACCGTCAGGAGAAGCCCGTGTGGCTCTCACCGCCCACCCTCCACCCCCCATGCAGATTCCGGGGGCTCCCGCCCCATACCATGTTAGAATGAGCCCGCCGGGGCATCTTCTCGCTTGTGTAGAGGTAAAGGAACTTGTTGATCTGGGAGGAGGCCAGGCGATCCCGAATCTCCAGCTCCTGGACGATGAACACCTGGCGGGCCAGGGGCTGCTCCCCCAACTCGGCGCCGGGGGCTGGCGCTCTCTCTGTTGGGTAAGTCTCATGCTGGAAGCTCACCTTGGGGGACGGGGAGCGGCACGCACAGACACAGACACACACAGACACCACTTGGTGACTTGCAAGCATTTACGGCTGTGCCAAGTACTGTGCTACGCTCCTGAGAGGCACAAAGTGGTAAAAATCAGCCCGACTCGCGGCGCTTCCGTTGTTGTCCCTTGGTCAGCACGCTGGCCAGGTCGGCCCCAGGGGGCTTTGGATAGTGGGTCTGGATGACCCTGGGCCACAATTACCCCCCTGGGACTCCCCATTCTCATCTGTAAAATCTCTCAAGTGTCCCCTAACTCCAGACCTGCGGCGCCAGGTGCTCAGTTTCCCTATCTGTAAAGGGCTTCTCAGCTGGGGACCCTGAGCCTCCCCTGCCCTTACCTTGCTGAGCTGGATCTCCATGAGGATGTGGTGCTGCCGGCCACTACCGCCCTGCGTGCGCCAGGAGTTCTGGGGCCTATTGAGCCCAGAGCACCGAGACGGCGAGCCCCGGGGACCCGAGAGGCCGGCTTTCGTCCTGCCAGGAAGGAGGGAAATCATTGACTAAGCACCTGTTAAGTGCAAGGACACAGCTAAGACTTAGCTCAGTGGGTGGCCAAGGCTACTCCAGGAACAGCTCTGCCTATTCCAGACGCTGCAGACCCTGGGGGCTGTCCCAGGTTCCTAGGAGCTACATGGTGGGCCCAGACACCCCCGTGAGTGATCCTGGGACCTCCCTGAGCCCGACCGCACGGCCGCCTCAGAGGGCATGGGAGACGTGCCGCCGCCCTTACCTGTGGCTGTGGTGAGGACCAAAATCGTGGCCCCCGTAAAGGTGCCAGATCAGAGAGACCTCCCGTAGCACCAGGCGGTTGGTGGGCATGGGGAAGTGGGCAGGCGCTCGCAGCAGGTCCGTGCTGCCCAGGGGGCGAGAGAAGTGCCCGTCCCGGACCGTGATCGAGCCAGGCTGTAGCTTCGTCACTACTGGCTCGCCGTCTCGGGGCTGGAGAGAGAGAACAGACTGAGCGGGGCAGGATGACCGAGCCCCCCGCTCTCCTTCAAGTCCCTGATGGCTCTGCCCCTCCCAGGCACGCACAGGTATGCCAAGACCAGGGGCATCCAGGATGCAGAACTCATCGCTGTCCAGGGCATCCCCATCTCCATCCTCCTCCTCCTCTTCCTCCTCCTCTTCTTCTTCCTCCTCTTCCTCCTCCACCTCCTCCTCTTTGACTCCAAGGCTGCTTTCAGAGGCACTATCAGAGGGTGGAGGGGGCTGGGCCCCACCCCCCTCACCTGGGAACAGGTAAACAGATACAGGAGAGGCCTGCCGCAAGGGCTCACCGCCTGCAGGGACAGAAAAGCAGGGGACGGACAGCTGGGTAGCGCCGCCGGTGGGGCACAATCCGCCCCACGCCGCTGGCCGCCTGCCCCAGCCTGTACCTGGAGGCAGGGCCAGGTCCCGCAGGCTCCGCTCTGTATCAATGAGGGCATCCGTCAGGTCCCGCTGATTGATAAGGGCAGTCTCAGCCGGGGGGCAGGAGGGCAGGGAAGCCGGGCTCTCTGAGAGCTGGGGGGGAGAGCGAAGGGGTGAACAGAAGGAAGGTGGGAAAGCTCCCCACGAGCAAGCCCCGCTAGGGCGGATCCAGAGATGCCCAAGGGGCAGAGGGGGCCGGCCCACGTGATCCCTAAGGCCCACTCCCCAACAGACGCCTCCTACCGCAAGGACCTGCAGCCAACCTTGGCAGAGCCGAGGCGAGAAGGGCCCGGGACCCCGTGCCGCTCTCCCCTTGGGCCCACCTCGTCCACATCACCAGAGCAGGCGCCACCGCAATATCCGCCCCTCACCTGAACCTTCTGGCCGGCGATCTCAGTGGGGCTGGGGGGCCGGGCCGGGGGGTGCAGATCCCCAGAGCCCACCACGTACTGCAGCAAGTTGACCAGCAGGGCGCAGGAGTCGGCGCAGCTGTGCAGATGTACCACGTTGTTGGAACACCGCAGTTCAAAGAGGGGCTGGCTCTGTGGGGGGGAGGGCACTCAGGAGGTGGCCTGACCCAGCAGGGTCTCCCCAAAGCTTGGGCAGAGCTGGGGGGTGGAGGCAGGAGCGCCCCTGGCCACCACATGCTTGCTGTAGGAGCCCAGGGGTCCCTTTCTCTGGGCCAGTTTTCTCATCTGGGATGACTTCTAACCAGCCAGGAAGGGCCTTGGGGGCTGCTGGGAGCTCATGACCCCTTCTCAGATTCTGGGGTCCTCCAGGGGGAGGGGCCGCCCCACAATGGCCGAATTTCCCAGCCTGTGGGATCGCCTGAGCTTGGCCCCTGACCTTTGCTCTCCCTTGTGAGGGACGGGGCCACCGACTCGGCGGTCGCAGAGGGCTGCCCCAGGCCCACCTCCCACCCTGAGCTTCCTTCACCTTGCTCTCAGCTCCGGGCCCCAGCATCTCCCGGATGGGGGTTGGGGGCAGGTGGAGGGGATGTCTGGGCCCCACGTGCTGCTGCTCACCAGTTTGCCCTCAGTGCTGCCCTTCCAGGTCTTGATCACAAGCTCCAGCAGATCCACGTCCAGAACGCAGACATAATCTGCAGGGAAATTGAGGGAGGGGCTCAGCCAGCCTGGGCAGGACAGCCCCCTCTCTCACCGCAGAGAGGTTCCACTGTTCGTTCAGCAAACATTAAACACCCATGGTGTGCAGAGCCTCTGGAGGAGTGAGCCCTGCTGGAGGGAGGCTTGGCAGGGAGCCCCAGATACAGGCCCATGATACACAGGACTGAGGAAAGGAGGCGCCCTGAGCGGGGGTCTGGAGTTGAGAATTGGAAAAGCTGTCCTCAAGCCCCCTCCCCCACCTCTTGAGCCTCTCACCTTTCCGCAGATCGAGGGGCTCACTCCCACACCTGTCGGACAGGTAGATGGCGGAATCGTCGAGGATAAACCTGGCAGGGGAGATGGAGCCAAATGAAGGAGGGAAGGGGGGGCGGGGTACAATAGCCTCCAGCAGCCCCGTCACTTCTAGGGTCTTTGGCCCTGCCCAGCCTGACCCATCTGGCCTCCCTGGCGATATCTCCCAACTCCAGGTGTTTGCCCGGGCTGTGCCTTCTGCCTGCAGTACCTCCTCTCTATCCGCTGGCTCAAACACCACCTTCTTTCCCCGTGACATTCCTGAGCCCCCCTAATCCCAGGCTCCCCATCCCTCCTGGCTCTCCCTTAATGAGGGCCCGTGGTTGGCCACCTACATGGAGGGAGGCAGAGAGCAGAGGATGGCCTTAGGAGGCAGGAAGGGGCAAGGGCAGGAGATGGAGCAGGGGCAAACAGCCCTCTCTGTCCCACCGTGGGGCCTTAGGTCTGCTGGACAGCCCCATCCTAGTGAGAATATCCACCCAAGACGGACCAAGCAATGGGGAGAAAACCCCTTGGGTCCTTGCTTGATGTCCCTGGGACTGCCCCCAAGCCCAAGGAGAGGAGCTGACGTGGCAGCTGCCGGGAAGGCTGGCTGGAGACGAGAGCTTCCCAGGCCGGGGCAGAACAGGGGCTTCTGGGAGAAAGAGCTTCCTGGCCCCAAGCGGTGCTCAAGAAATGGCCTGAAGTGCTAATCTGCCACAACCACCATCGGGGCCCCACACGCAGCGGGCTCAGAGCCCCCCTCCACCAGACAGGGCGCCGACTCTGGCGGACTCAGCCCCCGGGAGCTCTGCGACGGCCCCTTCGGGCCACTATAAGACCAGAGCCTGGCTCCAGCAGCCCAGGGAGGGAGGAGCATGGTGGCAGGGCCAGCCACCTGAGCAGGAAGGTGGAGGTATCCATGATGATGTTGCTAGAGAGGGTGAAAGTCTCTGCAGTGATGAGGACACGCACTGGAAGGTGGAGAGGCCTGGGGGGAGGGGGACAGACATCAGTTACAATCGTAGCAGCGCGGACCCCGGGCAACGGCGGCCCTGAACCCCGGGTACCTGTAGTCAACGGCGCAGGAGAACAGGTGTGTGTGCAGGACGGTGATGACCGTGGGCGGCAGGAAGCCAAGGATGGGGTCGTCCAAAACATCCAAGAAATCCAGGAGCTACAGAGCAGGGAAAAGGGAGTGAGGGGGGGAGGGCAGCAGGGGCTCAGAGCAGCCCCGTCACCTACCCCCCACTCACCTGGCAGTGCCAGCTTTGGTTGGGCAGGGCCATGCGGTGGCGAAGGGTGGCTCCGTGGAGCCGAAGCGTCACCAGGAACTCCTGGAGGAGGGCAAATACATGGTCAGAGTGGGATGGGCCTGGGGGGCGGCTCCTGGGCACAGATCAGGGTGGAGCAGTACCTTGACGTTCTTCTGGGGGTCCAGATGAATGCGGACAGCCGTGGAGAGCATACGAGGCCCCTGGCCCTGGCCCTTGCGGCCCGCGGACCCCCGATCCGTCACCCCTTCCTCCGAGGGGTAGATGGTCGGGGCCAGCTGGGCGGGCGGGGTGAAGCTGGGCACCTCGAGGCGGGTGGGCAGCAAGTAGTCGTCCACGACAGCTGTGGGGAGGCAGAGCCTTAGAGAGGGGCGCCCTGCTCCCCTGTCCCCTCCCCCAGCCCGGGGCGTCCCCGTACCTCGGTGGTAGAGGGCCGCCTTCTCGGACTCCAGGCAGAGGTAGCCGAGCCCCGGCTGGCCCAGATACTGGGAGACGCTGAAGATGGTGCCCTGGGTCACATCGAGGACCAGCTCCCCGTGGCAGTTGTCCAGCTTCTTCCCACCCTCCCCCTAGGAGGGGACAGGGCCTGAGTGAGCCGTGGGCCTTCCGCCCCCCCCCAGATGGGCTCCAGGCCCTAACCTATGCAGCTTCTCCCAGGTCTGAAATTCATCTGTAAAACGGGCTGAGACAACCCCGTCCTTTCTGGCTGGAAACTCTCGGAGGAGGCCCAGGAAGGAGGCCTCTGCCCAGGAACAGCTCCCTCTGCTTTCAACTCCTTTGCTCGGCATTCGAGGCCCTACACCATCCTGCCCCCCCCAGTCTCTGCCCTGACTGAGAGCTTCTCCCAAACACACACAGCCTCACCTCTGCTGCCTCTCCTCGCCTGGTTCAAGCTGCACTGCCCCCTTGCTACAAAGCCCCCCCTTCTACCGTGGGTTAGAGCCTCCTGGAGCGCTGCCTAAGGGGTGCTCATCCCACGCCCCTCCCCCACTCACCTTGGCCTCACACAGAACGGTGATACGCCCCTTCAGCACCGTCACCAGAGTGGAGAAAGTGCTCTGGGCGCGGGGACTCCGCGGCTCTGGCGCAGGGGGCTGTGGGACCCCCGACTCATCCACCGAGAAGAAGTGTGCATCTTCATCGTCGGAGTCCGAGTCTGGGCAGAGAGAGCGGGGCTGGGGTCACCAGGGGCCAGGCCCTCCCTCCCAGCATCCTCAGCCTAAGAAGGGTGGAAGCTACACCTGCATACCCAGTTTGAAGGCGGATTTGCACATCTTGAAGTCCTCCTGCCAGAAGGTGGCGGGCCCAGGGAAGCCAGGGGCGGCCGCGGAAGCCGCAGGGCCACGGTCGGGGAGCAGATCTCCGGGCTCCCACATGAGCAGGTCGTTATTGATCCTGGGGGGAGGGAAGGGTAGCGGGGTGAGAGGAGCAGGGACCCCCCCTGCCGTGCCCCCGGGTGCTGGCCTCACCTGTTGTAGATGCTCTCGTAGAACTCCTTGCTGGGCAGGAAAACGTGGGCACTGGGCAGGGTCAGCTCCAGGCTGCAGCGGGACAGGGCCAACGTCCGGCTCTGGAATTCTCCCATCTCCTCAGGATCACCAGGAATCACCATCTGGGGGCCGGAGGATTCCCCGAAGATCAGTGGTGATCTGTAAGCTCGTCTGGCAGGGAGGTTCTGCCAGGAGCTCCACTAGCCCATTGTAGTCTTTGGGGGATAAGGTTAAAGGCCGAGTCCCAATGGGACAGGGATTAAATGATCTGCCCAAAAGTGGCTGGGCTGAAGAGGCAACCCAGGGCCTGCTTCCTGACAACCCCAATCGAACCAAAGTGGGATGGACTGCGAGGAGTGAGCTCCCTGTCACTACAGGGCTTCAAGTAGAAGCTGGATGGCCAATTTTCCGGCCTGTCCCCACCAGCCTAGTCTGATGCCACGGACGGGGCCTCCCACGGAGCCCCCTTCCGCATACTCCCGGAAGCCGATCTCAGGCCCCAATGGCCTCAACAAGCCTCTGCTCCATTCATCCCTCCTCCAATCCACGTCTCTGTGCAAACTCTCTTCTCAATGACCCACTAAGGAGTCAGTGTTCTGGGGCTCAGAATCCCCTCTGTGGTTCCCCACCACCTACAGAGCTCTAGGCCCTGGCACTCAAGGCCTTGCACGCCAAGCTGCAGGAAGCTTCTGACTCAACCCTTCGACACGTCCACATCCCGGGCAAACTGGACTACATACAAGAGGGCGCCACTGCCCATAGAGCCCAGAAAGACCCAAGTTCAAATCTTGCTGCCTCCCTGACCGGAGCAAGGCTGTTTGCCCCACGGAGGCAATAACCTCACCTATCTTGCACGACTGCTGTAACAATCAAATGAGATTAGATTTGTAAAATGCTTTAGCACAGGGCCTGGCATACAGTAGGTGCCATAGAGATGCTTATTCCCTCTCCCACCTCCCAACCCTCCAGTGCAGTTCTCACTCTTAAATCCAAATTAAATCCAGCAGTCCTGGATGCTGTTAGTCACTCTCTTGAGGTTTCTGGGACATCCCCCCCCCCCCCCGGACTCTTTCCTGGTTCTCCTCCTTCCTTTTTGACCACTCCTCTGTCTCCTACTCCAACCACAGGGATCTGTTCTGGACTCACTCTTCTCCATACTGCTCCCATTGACTCAATGACCATATCTACACTAATTACTTTCCTATCTCCCTCTCCTGGGCCCCAGCCTCTCTGCTGATCTTCAATCTCCAATTGTCTTTCTGATGACTCTGGATATCAGGAGACATCCTAAACTCAGTCAGTCCTAAAGTGACCTCATTATCTTTCCCTCTAACCCCTCCCCCTCAACATTACTGTGGAGAACAAGCTCATCCTCCTAGATTCACCCTGGACTCCTCTCTCATCCCTCAAATCCAAGATGACCTTAAGGCCTGTGGATTTCACCTCTGCTATCTTTTGTAGATTTCACTTCTACATCTACTTCTGGCAGATTTCACCTCTCTAATATCAGTTGTATAATTCACCTCTGCAAACATCTCTGGCAGATTTCACCTGTGTAACATCTTTAGAAGGCAGATTTCACCTCTGCAACATCTTTTGTAGATTTCACTTCTACATATATTTCTGACAGATTGCACCTCTCTAACATCTCTTGAATATTTCACCTCTGCAAACATCTGTCAGATTTCACCTGTGTAACTTTAGTGCATTTCACCTCTACATATATTTATGGCAGATTTCACCTCTCTAACATCTCTGGCAGATTTCACCTCTGCAACATCTTTTGTAGATTTCGCTTCTACATATATTTCTGACAGGTTTCACCTCTGCAACATCTTCTGTATATTTCACTTGTCTAACATCTCTTGTATATTTCACCTCTCTAACATCTCTGGCAGATTTCACCTCTGCAACATCTTCTGTATATTTCACTTGTCTAACATCTCTTGTATATTTCACCTCTGCAAACATCTCTGGCAGATTTCACCTGTGTAACACCTTTTCGTAGAAAAATTTCGTAGGCCATGCATTTCTGCATGTATTTCTGGCAGTTTTCACCTCTCTAACATCTCTCCTAGATTGCAACCTCTCGCCCCTGACCCAGCCCCAAACTGAGGCAGACAGACTCCCACCCACTCATACTGGACTACTGCAGTTGCTGCTGGGGGTCAGACTGCTTCAAGTCTCTGCCTACTCCTATCCTTCCTGCATCCAGCCACAAAAGGGATTTTCTTCAACTCCTGCTCTCTCACTTCCAGAATTAAGTGCAAAATGCCTTTCCTCCTTTTCCAGCATTCAGAGAAAGAGGCTTATGGCCACTTCCTTGCCCTACTTTCTTGGCCTTGGGCATTTCCAGACCTGGGACACCCACCTCAATCCAGATTTCCATTTCAACTAAAGAGTCACTTTCTATGAGAAACCCCTCCCAAGCCCCCTCAAACTATCTGATGACTTCTGAGATAAGATCAACAAAATAAAGTGGAGATTATCTCCCCTGCCAGGCTGGGAGTTCCCTGAGAAGAGAGACTGTTTTCTCTCTGTATCCCCAGCACCTGACCCAATACATAGTAGTTCTTAATAAATGCTGGCTGATATGATGTGACATTTGACAGGAGGACTTCAGGAAGTCTGTAGGCCTGCCCAGTTTGGCTGTCCCTCTGCACCACAGGTAATCAATCTCTCTTTCTCTCTGCTCTCATCCTAAGACAATTCAAACAGGTCTCTGGGACCTGACTCTGGAGTGGTAAGTAACCCTCTCACTGTCAGGGTAAGTGGAGGGGCGGGATGCCCCCCACTCTCCAGCTCCAACAATCCTCACCTTCTGGGAAAAGCAAGGTGGGGCAGGAGTGGGTTCTCACCTCCTCAGTCTCATACATGGTCCTCTTGGAGGAAAAGGGCGAAGGCTCAGGCTGGCGCAACTCACAGGGGCTCTCAGCTGATGACAGCTCCACTTCTTCCCCTTTTTCCAGTACCAGGTCCCACTGGGAGCTGCTATACTGGGGGTTTAGGGTCACCACTGCCCTGCCAGGGAGCAGGGCTGTTACTGGGGAATGGGAGCACAGATTTCCCAGACGCAACACCTTCACCCCCACCCCCACGGTCTGCTCTGCTGGGGGATCCCCCCACACTTACTTGGGGAGGACGTATTTGCGGTTGGGGCCCTGGGGATCCAGGATCTTGGAAACTCGAAGGCAGGGGACAGCAGGCTTCTCTCTGTCTTCGTAAGTTGCTACATTGGGACAGGGGAAGGAAGGAGGGAGGGCTGGTCACAGCTGTGTTTGAGTCTGGGTCAAAGCTTTGGGAGGGAATGGGGTGGGTTCTGAGGCTCGCCTACCATGCAGGTCACTGCAGGTCAGCTCCAAGCGGGTGGGGGCCTGGGGGCTGGGGCCATGGCTCAGCTCAGACTGAAAATCGAGGTCCGTCAGCTCGAGGCGGAGAAGTTCCTCCCGCACGGCCCGGCCTGCCCAAGGGTTGCGCTCTGGGCGCAGGTCAGGGATGGGGAATCGCAGCCGAAGGGTGGCGTGAGGGGCCACGACCCGCAGGACCGTCTGGCGCTCCACGGTACAAGGAGGTTCACCCTGGAGAAAGATGAAGCTCAAAAGGGCTCATGCCATCCCCTGCCTCCTCCCTACTTTGGGGGAGTGGGGCGGGGCTTCTTGCCTGACATGGTCCTGAGACTAGAAACTGTGATTGTCCTTCCATTTTACCAATGAGGAAACTGAGGCACAGGGTGGGGCCACCCCCATTCTGTCCCCCACAGAGAGAGAATGTCCCTGGCTCTGCTTTCACAGGGTCCTCTGCCAAGAGAATGAGAGGGAGCAGCAGGAGATGGGCACCAGGATCAGGTCCTGAGGCCTCAGAGGCTCAAGTTCGAACTCCTCCCTACTTTTCAGCGAAGTGACTGAGCCACGCAGGACCACGTTAACACAAGCAGAATTTTAACCCCGAGCCTCATGTGCAGATGTTCTTTGCTACTGAACCTTGGTCAGGAGGCATGGCTGCTCAGCTCCCACCCTTCGCTGAGACCGTGGGCTGGCAACAGCAGGAGCTGGGGCTGCCCAGGGAACCCCAGGCAATCCCTGAACAACTCGGGCCCGTTCCCTCGCCCGAAAAATCAGGAGGCTGGACTCTGGAGGCCTCCAAAAGCCTGCCTGCCTTTACAGGGGATCCGAAGATCCAAGCCTTCTTGGCTAGGACCTCCAATGACCTCAGAAGCTGAGAAAGCCAGGCTCTTTCCCCTCCCCGGCAGGGTCCAGCCCGAGCCAACAAAACGCTGGAAACTGAGACCTCTCTTCCACCCACTTCTTTACTCAGGAAAGCTCTTTTTCACTGGGCCCAGGCCTGGGACACCTCCCACCTCTCCTCTGCTTCTTAGAGCCCATCTTGTTCCGTTTCCTTCCCCAGCTTCCAGAGCTTCCTCAAGGGCAGCTAGTGAGTTTGCTGCCTGACTGACTGCTTTGAGCTCCCGATCCTTTTCCCCTGCCCTCCTCCCTCTGGTCCCCTTTTTCCCCGACCCTCCTCCCAAATCCGTCTCCTCCGGGCTGGCTCACCAGCAGGCCCTGCTCCCGGGCCATCGGGGTGGTGGCAAGATGGAAGAGCGCCCCGAGCCGGTCCAGAGCCCCCAGCTCCACGTCAGATTGGAACTCAGCCAGTTCCAAGGACAAGTCAGAGGTACAGAGGCACGAGGCCGCCCGCCGGGGGTGGCTCTATCGGGGGCAAAGATGGAAGGACACAGGTTTAGAGGGAAGGCGTGCCGGGCACAGGCCTGGAAGAAGTCAGAAGCCCAAACTTCGTTCTGCTAATGGGGAAGTCTACAGCCGGAGGGGTCCCTCCTCCCTTACCTTGGGGATCCGCCGCTGGGTCTGGATGTAGCGCAGGTGTGCACAGGGGCGGGCTGAGGCCCCGAAGCCGGAGCCGTTGGGGAAGCTCAGGAGCTGTGGGACAGGAGGCAGGGGAGCGGGGAGTGAGGGCCTGGCAGCCCCCTCGTACTTCCCAGCAGGCCCGGGATCCTCCGCCCTCCCCCTCACTCACCTCTGTGTATTCGGGCTCAGCTGCCCCTTCAGGCCACAGACACTCCAGCACCTCCAGCTGCCCAAAGAGCAGGTCAGTGCTAAAAGCCCGGGCCCTGCCGCCGGCCCCTCCGCGCTGCTCCCAGCTCAGCTGCACCGCAGAGCCCGTTAGCCTGCAAGATCCAAGGTTCGGGTCTCGGCCGTCGGCTCGGCCCGCCACCCAGCCCAGGCCAGACCGCCACGGCCGCCATACCTCACGTGGCTTCGGGGACAGGCCTTCTGGAAGCGGGGCCGGAGGTGGTGAAAGTCCCGGGACCCAAAGGGTCCCTCTTTGGCAGCGTCAAACTCGGCAAAGAATCGGGCAGCGAGGTCAGGGGGGCAGCTGGGGGGGGTCCCGGGGGGCTGCTGCAGGGCTGTCAGCGTCATTCCGCCCAGGGTCACTTTTAGCAGAGACTCTGGGCGCAGGCTCTCTGGGGGGATGGGGGCCGCTGCCTTACCTGCAGGAAGAGAGTGGGACAGGAGGCAGGGGAGGAGGGGAATGAGGGCCTGTCCCCCTCACACTTCCCAGCAGGGCCGGGATCCTCCGCCCTCCCCCTCACTCACCTCTGTGTATCTGGGGTAACCCTGGTGTGCCTTCCACCACCCCAAGCGTTCCCCCTTTAATGTGATCAATCAAAAGTTCTCCCACAAACGCTCATTTGTTCAAAGCCCTAGAGGATGATACCCAGCCGCACAGACGGACTTGGGGAGGCCCTTCCGTACTCCACCCCACGCCCCCTGGTAAGTCTGGCCCTAGAACTGCTGCTTGGGGACCGCCCCCAGCCCTCTGGGCAAAGGCCCCACGCCTCCTTCCCTCACCAGGCAGGCGGTTGAGACCGTGGAGGGCAGGGTGGGTGTGGGGGCGCCGGGGGGTCCCTTCGCTGTGCAGGGACGAGCCCAGCTCCACATCAGTGAGGGAAAGCTCGGAGACAGAGCGGGCGGACGTCACGCTGCTAGTCAGAGCAGCCATGGAGAAGAAGAGATCTGGGCGGGGGAGAGGGGGCGGGCGGCTCAGAGGGGGTCCCGGGCTCCCTCCCCCGCCCCGGCCAGCGCAGGCTCCTGGCCCGTACCTGTGCTGTCCATGCCCACCAGAGGGTCCGAGGAGAGCGTCGGGCCGCCCCCCTGGAGCTGCTGGCTCAGGTCCTGCTCGATAAGCCGCAAGTCCTCAGCCCTGAGGGGGCGGTTCTTGTTCACCTTCTCCGACAGCCCCTCCGTGTCTGGGGAGTGCAGAGGAGACGGCTCAGGCTCCCGCCCGCCAGGCGGCCTGGACCCCCCTCCCCGGCTTGGGCTGGGGGCTCACCTGCTAGGCTGAGGGCACTGAGGAGGTCCTGCAGCTGCAGGAGATGCTGGGGGGCCAGGAGCAAGTGCAGGCAGCCTAGCTGCCCCGACACCTCCATCTGCCGGGCGAAAGTCTGGTCAGTGGGGGGCGCCGGTGTCAGGGCGAAGGAGGGAGGGGCCCGTGGAGCTTTGGCCTCCGCCCAAAGGCGGAACCCGGCCCTTCTGTCTCAGTCCCAGTGAAGAAATGCTCCCAACCTACTTCCTATCCCAGTGGCCCCCTCCTTTCCCAGAAGCCTCCAGACCCCTTCCACCCCCCACCCCCGACTCCTGGGAAGCGTCAGGAGGCCCAGCTCTGCCCCGGCACCGGGACCCCTCAGCTGTCCTGCTTCAGCTCCCCCCCTCCCCCAGAGCAGCCCCAGCTCCCTACCCTGGGCCCAGGAAAGGCCTCGTTCTGCTTCAGTTTTACGGTCAGCTCCATGTACCCGGAGCAGCTGCCAATCTGCAAGGGGGGGCCGGGGGACTCTTCCTGGAAGTAGAGGTCAGAGGTCAGGAGGATTGCCCTCCGCCCTTGGTGGTTCCGTTCCCCCCCCCTCTACCCCAGGGCCCATCCCCCCTCCAGAGCTTGCTCCCACCTGAGGAGGGGGACACTCTTCGTAGTGAAGCTTGACACCAGAGAGCTGCAGCAGCTTGTGCAGGAAGGCGGGGGGCTGGTGTACATCCACGGGGGGAGCCTGGCTCGGGTCCCGCACGGCCTCGTCACAGTATTCCAGTCTGGGGGGACGAGAACGGCCCCAGATCAGGCAGGGACTGGCGCTGGTGCCGGGCCCGTGCTGGGGGCGCCAATGGAGACCCCGGCCAAGAGGGGCTCCCGCTCCCCGTGGGGAAAGGAAAGGGAGGGCAAAGGGGGGAGGGGGGAGCCTCGGAAAGGAGCTGGGGGCTTCCGGTCCCTCCCTGCGTGCTGCCCACCTCTGAATGTGGATCTCCACCGCCATGCCGCTGTCTCCGCCACCTGGAGTGTGTTCCACCCGCACGATGGTGTCCAGAAAGGTCACCTTGATCCTCCGAAGCACTGGGGGGCGGAAGAGGCCGGGGTTAGGCCCACCCAAGCTCAGGAACTCTGGCTCACAGAAGCCAGGAGCAGGGGTGGGGGGGACGGCCAGGCGCTCACCTGTCTCGATGGTCTGGGCGAACATCTCCAGGCCCTCCAGGGGCTGGGGGGGCTCGGAGGGCTCGGGGGGGCCCTCGCGAAGGCACTCCTGAGCCAGCTGCAGGCTGGTGGTCATGCAGGACGTCCAGCTCTGGGATTCGGCCGTCCCAGGCACTGTGGGAAGCGGGCGTCAGGACCGAGACCTCCCAGAACCCCCAGCCCCCGGCCCGCCGCCCCGGCCTCACCTTGCCCGCTCCGCGGCCGCAGGGTGAGCTGCAGGCCGGACACCTGCATGGTGCAGTGGTCGGTGAGGAGGGCGGCCCAGGGCACCGCCACCTCGATGGAGCCCACGAAGCCATCGACCAGCTCCAGGGGCGATTCCACAGACTCGAGCAGCTCGTTCACAGACTAGGAACAGAGGGGCGCCGGGGCCAAGGCAGAGTGAGGGGCGGGGAGGGGCCGGGTCCCACTCCCCAGTCTTGCCCCCGGGACAAGTCACTTCACTGTGCCTCAGTTTACTCATCTGCAAAATGAGCTGGAGAAGGAAGCAGCCAGTCCCAACTGGGTCATGGGGCCCCAGGGAGTCCTGGCCAGGGACAAAGGGCCAGGCCTAAAGCCTGGGGCCTGGGAGGGGCTCAGCAGGACCTAACCACCAGGGGATTATCACTCCCACTTAACAAAGGGGGAAACTGAGTTACAAAGGTGGGGGAGGAGGGCAGGGCAGGCCCTAAAGCCCCGGGGCTGCCTCCCACCCCTGCCCGACCACTCCCTTCTCAGATCACTTTGGAGGGCAGAGGGATACAGGGAGGGGGGCAGCACCCAGCCATGGACAACTCTCCCTGGGGTCCTGGCCAAGCCTGTTCTGACCCTCCTTTCCTCCCCTGGTGGGCGGGTCCATGGCTGCCTCCCAAAGACCCCCCAACCCACAAAGTAGAGGCAACTTCTGACCTGGCAAAGCCAGAGTGATGGTCGGGGGGGGCACAGGGAGAGGGTCCTGGGGGGCCAGAGTGAGGGGGGGGCCCAGCCCTTGTTTTCTTGGGCTCTGGGGAAGGGGAGGAGCCGTGGTCCACTAACTTAAGGTCCCAGCCTGCCAATCCCAGGGGAGGGGCGGGCATGGGACCAGCCCAGCTGCTGAGGTCACAGGTCAGATGCAGAAGTCTCCCCTTCTGAGCAGCAGCTGGGGCTGTCCCTGCCGCTTATCTCCCAGGGAGCCCCATAAATCCGAGGGTCCTCCTTCAGCCCCAGGTCTGGTCAGTTTCTCTGACCTCTTTTCCCAGCCTCCCATGATCCTTCAGGGCGCCCCCTCCGTTCCCATGCCCTGCCAGGGAGCCCCCTGACTCAGCCGCCAGGCCCAGGGTAGCCCCGAATCAAAGCTTCCTGAGGCGCTGGGCCGGGCGGGGGCAGTGTCCCAAGCCTGTAATTTGTAGTTCTTCCCGGTGCTGGGGTCAGCTGAGCCATGAATCACCGGTCCGGCTCCTAAGCCCGTCCCTGCCCCCCCCCACTGAGGGGGTCCTGCCCTCCCCCCGCCCCTGCTGGCCAGGCTCTGCTCCCAGAAGGAGGCCCCTGCCCGGCCGGAAGTGACAACTGTTGCCAAACAGTCCCGGGCATGTTGATCAACAAGAGCTGACGGAGCTGTTGTTGACATGGGACATGGGACTGGACGCGGGGGTGGCCGGCCCGGCGCCCCCTCCCCTGAGCCCTTGGGGGAAGGGGGTGCCCAGAGCCCCATAACCACCAGTCCCTGGGGGTGGGATTTGAAGGTCCCTTCCCCGCTCCCCCCCAGCCCCAGCCCCCAGCCCCAATTCTGATGGAGGAAAGCTGACGTGGGGGTCTCGCTTCTCCAGCCCCGGGACCTCTCTCCTTCACCCTTCCTCCTCTGGGCTGGGGCCGCTCCCCTCAGCCACAGACCCCTCTCTCCAGAGTTCTAATGGGGAGGGGGCGTCTGATTTCAGCTCTGCCCTCCTCCCCAGCCGCGCGTCCCCCTCCTCCTCAGTCCCGGGCCCCTTCCCCGCACCTCTTGGCGGGGGCTGAGCTTTGTCTGCCCGGGGAAGGCTTCCTCCCCCCGCCGTCCCTCTGCCTCCCGAGCCCGGCCGGGGCAGCCTGGGCCGCGGCTCCGGGACTCCGTCGGGCCTCGTTTTGCCCCATCCGTGCAATGGGAGCCCCGGCGGGCCCGGGCGCCCGGCGCTCCCCGTCCCCGCTCCAGCCCCTCCGGGTCCCGGCGCCGACCCCGGCCGCTCACCCACACGTCCAGGTGGATGTCCCGCAGCCCGCCGCTGCCCTGGTACAGGTCCAGGCTGAGCTGCTCCAAGCTTAGCCGCTCCTGCAGGAAGTGGCCCAGATAGTGCTGCAGCAGGTAGCGGCAGGCGCGTTTCTTCATGCAGCTCGACCACGGCCACAACCAGCGCGACATGGCCGGGATCCGCCCGCCTGCGCTCGCAGCCGGCCGCGCCGCTCACTCTAGCCCCCGGCTCGGCCCGCCGCTCAACCCGGCGCCAGGCCACACCCCGCCTCGCTGCCATTGGTCGGCCCGGAGAGCGAGACGCGTTGATTGGTCGTATGGGCGGGGCGCCGGAAAGAGCCCCAGTTTCTCGCGGAGCGACATAGGTCTCGTAATGACGAACTGCGCCTGCGCGTTGCCCTCGGTCTTAGATGTCTTGAACTTTCCGAATTGGGGCAAACAAGGTCGCGTGACGGCTGAGCTCGAGAAATAAGTCCCGAGGCGCAATGCGCATGTGCATGTCCGCCCCACCTCCCAGCTTCAAGCTCATGAGTTAAAGGGACAGTGTCTACCCTTCTGTAGCTAAATGGGATCGTAGCCCCAGTTTCCTATCCGACGCTCACTTTTTTACAGATGGGGAAACTGCGGCTCGGGGAGAGGGAAGGAAGGACTTTGTCTCGGTCCCTCGAGTAATAAGAGAGACCTGGGACTTGAGCTTGGCCCCGCACCCTCCCCCCCGAGGACCCCAAGTTTTGGGGACCAGCCTGGAGCAGAGGACGGGGCAGTGGGAGAGTGAGGGGGAGGGGGGAGGCGGAGCATTGCACCCCAGGCAAACTGCTTGAGTTGGAGGCTGCGGGGAGGGGGGCCAGGTGTGCCCTGAGATAAGAGTTGGGGGGCGCCCCCCCCCCCGCTGTGGTGGGCTTGGCTGGGCAGGGTCCCCGGGAGCTTCCAGTGGGAGGGGGGGCTGAGGAAACTGAGGCACCCAGAGAAGGGACGGGGGCGGGTCCCAGAGGCGATGGGGGGGGGGCGGGGCGGGTCCCAGAGGCGCAATGGGGGAGGGGGCGGGGCGGGTCCCAGGGGCGCTATGGGGGAGGGGGCGGGGCGGGTCCCAGAGGCGCGATGGGGGAGGCCCCGGGTTCTGGGCTTGGAATCATAAAGGACAGATTGGACCTTAATTCCCAAACAAGAGCCGAGCTGGGCGGAGAAGGGAGCAGGCATTTACATATGAGTGCTTTCCCCGGGATCCTCTCAGTTTTAAGTTCCTCATCAGGATGGGTCTGGGCCGGGCCCCCCACCTAAATGCCCCGGGCACAGCTGGGAGGAGTCCCTAATCTCATCCCCCTAATGCAGACGGGGAAACTGAGGCCTCAGGCGCCCAGTAGGGGCGCCAGGGTCCACCACCAGGCCGGGCTTCCATCACTAGGTGTTTATTGGGAGAAACAACAGTGGGCCTGGGGGGACCCTGGAGCCTCGGAGGGAGGCTCAGGGCCCCCCCTCCCCCTCCCGCCTCCGCCTGTGTGGCCAGTGGGGCAGGGATCGGCCGCCCCGAGGGTCCCCCGGGCGGAACGTGGGCTGTGCATGTGGGAACCTGTTCCTCTGTCGCGGGCCTTGGAACTAGGGCAGAGTGAGGGGGTGAAGGAAGCAGGAAACGGTGCCGGGAGGCCGGAGGCGCTGCTCTGACTCAGGCTGGACCCCAGCTGGGAAAACTCCCGGGCCGGGAACCCAGCTAGGGAGCGAGGAAGCGGCCGGTCGGAGCCGGGCTGAGGGGGAGGCAGCACCGGACCTCGGGTGTCCCCCTTCTGCCGTGCCGGAGCCTCCATCCTCCCCTGCGCTGTGCTGGGGCCGTCTCCGCCCAGGGACTAGAGCTTGGTCTGGAGGGGCCGGGCCCCTCGCCGGGGCTTCCTCAGCAATCTGCTCCAGCATCTCCGGACCCTGGGGATGGGAGGGAAGTTGCCCCTTTTGGGGCTCGGTCCCCCCACTTTGCCCTGGAGGCCCGGCCAGGAGAGGTTGAAGGGGGGGTGACTATACCCCAGGCCTGGGAAGGGCCCAAGGGAAGGAGGGGCTGGGGTCACCTACTGGCTCTGGGCTTGTTCCAAGGTGTCGGGCAAGGGCGCGCCCCTCGTCTCCGGCAGGAAGAGGACCAGGCAGCTGGCGGCCAGAACGGTGGTCCCGAAGAGCACGGGCGGCAGGAGGGGGAGCGTGGGGCCTGCCAGCAGGATCAGGGGGGCCATCACCCCTCCCATGTGGCCCACCATGTTGGTGATGCCCATGCCAGTCATCCTGCAAAGCAGCAGGAAGGGCCTGAAAGTCCGAGATTTGGAGCACAAAGACCCTCTCTTGGGGAGAAAGGGCCTCGTCGGGGTCGCAGAGCTCGGAGCCCCAAAGCCAGGACCCCACAGAGCTCGCTGCTCAGCGGGGCGCTCCGGCCCGTTCTGGCCTGGCCAGCCTTCGGAGGATCTCGGGCTGGGGGGGAGGAGGGCAGGAGACTCACCGGAGGGAAGTCGGGAAGACTTCGGAGGCCAGGAGGACGATGGAGCTGAGGGAGGCTGACATGAACCCCTTGGACAGCACCACCAGCCCCATGTGGAGGCGGCCCAGCTCTGCGGGCACAAGGGGTGGAGGCCTCCGTCAGCGGGGCCGAGGGATGGGGAGCGGGGGAGGGATGGGGAGTGAGGGAGGGATGGGGAGCCGGGGGAGGGATGGGGAGCGGGGGGAGGGATGGGGAGCCGGCGGAGGGATGGGGAGTGAGGGAGGGATGGGGAGCCGGGGGAGGGATGGGGAGCGGGGGGAGGGATGGGGAGCCGGCGGAGGGATGGGGAGCCGGGGGAGGGATGGGGAGCGGGGGGGGGGGGGGGGAGGGATGGGGAGCCGGGGGAGGGATGGGGAGCCGGGGGAGGGATGGGGAGCGGGGGGAGGGATGGGGAGCCGGCGGAGGGATGGGGAGCCGGGGGAGGGATGGGGAGCAGGGGAGGGATGGGGAAGGTGAGCCGGCATGGGCCAAGCAAGGTCAGAGCTGGGAGAGCCTGGGCCCTGTGAGCCAGGAGCAGCCCTCCATGTGGGAGCATTAAGGAGCTTCTGGGCTGAGGAAGAGGCTGAGGGCCTCAGGTGGCCTGAGGAAGCTCTTGTCCCTTCTAAATGGGACCAGTGGCCCAGCTTCCCCCGGCCTTTCTCCTCCCGGGCCTGAGGATCCTCCCCAAAGCTCTTCCCACCAAATCTGCCCCGTGTCCCTGTCTCAGCTCCTGATCCCGTCAGAGGGGAAGGCGGGGTTGAGGGTCAGCCCTTCCATTGCCCCCCATCTCTGCAGAGGTCTGGCCCACCCATACCCACCGGCTGGCACTGGGATGGCCCCCAGAACGAGCCCCCCTCCGAGTAACAGGCAGGAGGCCAGGGTGAGCTTGCGTCCCAGGTAGTTGGCCAGGTTGGGCAACAGGAGGCGAAAGGGGAGATCTATGACCCCCAGGACGACCTGAACCAGGTACGGATCTTCGCCCGGGAAACGCTGGAGATCCAGGGCCAGAGAAAAGAAGGCCAGGCTAGCAGAGAACCTGGGCGGGAAAGCGGGGATTAGCCCGAAGGGCCCCTTGCCACCCCTCCCATGGCTCCTGCCTGCCCTGCCAGGGCATCTCCCCAGGAGGCGGGAGGCGGCCCGGCACCAATCTGGGACGTGGTCGTCACTGCTCAGACCTCACCTTCCTCGGCGACCGCGCGAGCCAGACCAGGAGGGCTCCGGGGTCCCCCGGGCTCGGACATTCCCAGGTCCCCCCGCTGACGTTCTGTGTTCTACATTCCAAGGTCTCTCCCACCTGGGATGTTCCATGTTTTACTTTTCAAGGTCCCTTCTACCTCTGAGGTTCTCTGTTCTAAAGTCCCTTCCAGGTCTGCTGTTCTGTGTTCTACGTTCCAGGCCCCTCCTTTCTGATGTTCTAGGGTCTCTCCTAGCTTGGATGTTCTTTGGTCCCCTCTGTGTCCTGTGTTCCAAGGCCCCTCCCACCTTTAATATTTCATGCTCTACCTTCCTCCCACCAGTGCTAGTCCATGTTTTCTGCTCCAAGGCCCTTCCCCCCTCTGAGCTCTGTTCTAAAGCCCCTCCACGTCCGCCGCGCTGTGGTCTCCGTTCCAGGGTCACTTCTCTCTGGGTTTTACGCTCACGGGTCTCCCCTCGCTCTGACCTTCAGCGCCCCAAGGCTCCTTCCACTCCCCCGTTCTGTGACCCACAAAGAGCAAGGCTGGGAAAGCAGACCGGCCTCTTACAAAAAGATCAGCCCCGAGGCCCCTTTAAGAAGCAAGTTCCCTAAAACAGCCCACAGCCGCTCAATCACTGGGAGCCTGGCACCAGGCCCCCCTTTCGAAGGCTCGCTCCCAGAGAAGCCGTGTCCCCGGGCCACGGGCCTGCGAGGCTTTGCTCCCCAGCTCCAGGCCTCCACAACCCGCCCCAAAGTGGGGATCCCCCCTCCCCTTGCTCCACAGGACTGGCTAAAAGTCTGCGGAGTTCCAGGCACCGGCCAGGAGACCCAGCCCCCCTCCGGCCTCTGCGGATGAAGCTGCGGCCCAGAGGAATGACCCTCCCACCCCGGTGATCTTGGGCGGGTCATTGCTCCTCCAGTGCTCCCCATCTGTAGAATGTGCGGTTGGACGCAGTGACTGGCTCTAGAACTAAGATGCTGGGAAGGACCTGGCCTCCCCTCCCCCAGCCCTTCCTCCCATCTTTGGCCCCGCGTTTCTGCTTCCCCACCTCGCTCACCAAATGCCCATGATACAAGCCAACACGGCCAGCATCTCCCGGGTCCGAAACAGGTCCAGGGTGGAGGCCCCTGGAGCTCCTGCAGCCTCTTCCTGAGAGTAGTGGGATTCCAGCATCTGTGGGCAAGAGAAACGCCTCTGGGGGTGGGTGGGGGTTCCCGAGAGGGCATGGGCAGCCCCCTCCCCTCCGCCCCTCACCTCCAGGGAGAGCTGGCCCCCAGCGACCGGAACCCTGTTGATCCAAGACACCAGCTTCAAGGAGCGCAGGGCCTCTGAAAGGCGCCCCCTCACTGCCAGCCACCGGACGGACTCTGGGAGCCACCTGCGGAGCGGGAGGTCGGGCAGCGGCCTGCCGAGGCCTTTCCCGCCCCTCCCTGTGGCAGGGCCCCCCGGGTGCTCACCAGCCACAGAGGAAGCAGAGGGCGAAGGGGGCCCCGGCCGCCAGCTGCAGGTGCCTCCAGTGCCGGAGGCCGAAGGCCAGAAGGGCCAGGTTGAGCTGCCCCAGGCTGAGCACAAACGAGAGGAGGCCGGACACGGCTGTGCGGTGGGAGGGCGGTGTCCACTCCAGAACTGGGGAGAGACGCCCCGTCTCACGGCCCTGGGTGATGGGCTGCCAGCAAGCCTACGGTGGCGGCTGGGGGGCCTGATCGGGGAGTGGGGGGGTGGCAGAGCCGGGAGGATCCTGGTGGCAAAGTGGGGGGCAGTCTGGCCCCCGGGGGGCATGCGGGTCACCTGCCCTTCCACCTCAGGGAGAGCCCACCCCGCATCTCCCCAGCCTCCCCTTGGGCCAAGCCGGGGCCCCGGGCCACCTGCCTCTCCCCCCTTTGCCCGCACTCACCCAGTCCCAGTCCGTTGAGCACCACGCCAGACATGCCGGAGCCACAGAAGCAGCGGCACACACAGTAGATGGAGAAGGAGGGAGCCAGGGCTGCCCCTGTGCTCAGGGAGGCCACCTGAAGAAGGCACCAGAGGAATATGGTCCGGCGGCCCAGCCTAGGGGGACGGGGGCCGGGGTCAAGGGCAGCCTGGGCTGGCCCAGCCCCAGCAAACCCCAGAGTCGGGGAGACGCCCCCAGGAAAGGTCCCCTCCCGGACTGATCTTCGGGGGCCTAGAAAGGGCCTCGGCCGCCCCATCTCGGAGAAGGCCTGGCCCTTGCCGCCGGCTCCTGGGGGCAGCGCCCGTTCCCCGTGGGGAGCCCCTCCCGATCCACCTTCGGCTCCTGGGTGCCACCAGGCAGGGCTGTCCCGACGCTCACCTGTCCGCCAGCCCCCCGAACACGATGGCCCCCAGGAACACCCCCGCCATGTAAACCGACTGGGCCACCCTGGGGAGGCTTTTCAGGCTGCAGACCAGGTCCCACTGTGGGGGGAGAGGGAGCAGAGCAAGAAGGGGCTCAGGTGTGTGGCGTGTGGTGGGGGGGAGGCGCTGAGCTCTCCGAGGCTTGCCTCGGTTTCCCCCTCTGCATCTCCCAGGCCATTGTGGGGGTCATGGCTGTGCGAGGGTTTTGGGAGGAGGATAAAGCACGAGTTACTTGCCTGGCAAAGCAGCAGGCATGGGGGTGGGGGGAGGAGGGAGGAAGAGGAGGACCAGGAGGGCCATCCCCTCCCCCTCTGCATCCAGGTGCCATCCAGTGTCAGAAGCTTGGGGACCAGTCTCCCTTCATCAGCGCTCACCTGGCAGTTTGCCCTCCCTCCAAGATACTTAGCAGGAAATGCCCTCCCATCAGCCACCCCTTCCTTGGCCCCTTACCGCCCCAGACTGGAAGCTTCAGGAGGGCCGCGACTGCCACCAAACTGTGCCCACAGCAGCGTAGGTGCTTAATAAGTGCAGTTCATTGCACATGGATGATCGACAGTGCATTTATTAAGCACTTATTCTGTGCAAACGCACCCCCAGCTCTTGGCTTTTGCATCATTTGCCCCCCAAGTCTTCGCCCTGCCCTTTCCCTTTACCGTCCGAGTAACTTGTTTTCTTTAGGACTGATCAAGAAACAGCTTGCACAGGATCCCCGGCTCCTGGTCCCCGTTCCCCCTTACCTTCACACACACACACCCACACACACACACACACACACACTCACATACACATACAGACACACCCTCACACACGTACACACATACAGACTCACACATGTACACACACTCGCACACATACATACAGACACAGACACTCACACACACATACACACACAAACCCTCATACACACTCACATACACACACACATTTACACACACTCACAAACTTACACATATATACACACTTACACACACCCACCCACATACAGACACACACTCTCACACACACACACATACAGACACACTCACACACACTCACAAACTTACACACACGTATATACACACTCACACCCCCCCACATACAGACTCACACTCTCACACGCACACTCACTCACACACACATACAGACACACTCACACACACTCACAAACTTACACACACGTATATACACACTTACACCCCCCCCACATACAGACTCACACTCTCACACGCACACTCACACACACACATACAGACACACTCACAAACTTACACACACGTATATACACACTTACACCCCCCCACATACAGACACACACTCACTCACACACATACATACAGACACTCACACAGACACAGACACTCACACACACACATACAGACACACTCACAAACTTACACACACGTATATAAACACTTACACCCCCCCACATACAGACTCACACTCTCACACGCACACTCACACACACACATACAGACACACTCACACACACTCACAAACTTACACACACGTATATACACACTTACACCCCCCACATACAGACTCACACTCTCACACGCACACTCACTCACACTCACTCCATCAGAGTTTAGCACCAGCTTCTTGACAAGAGGAAGTGCTCCATTTTTGTCTTTTTGCATCCTCAGTAGGTACAGCTCAATGGCTGGTATGCAGTAGAATATAATAAATGCTTGATCAATTTCTACCTTGTGACATCACTTAGTTTTCTGTAAAATGATGGGTTTGTGGGTTTGTGGGGCTTGCCTGCCCCCCCGGCCCCCACTCTCTCACATTCCTCCTCATCCACGCCTCTCATGAGCAGCTTCGCACAGTGCCTGGCACATAGTAGGCTCTTTGCATCTTTCCCCCTCTTTTTTCACACTGAAGTCCCGTCCGTCCCTCGTGGCCCCCCTCCCCCTCCCAGAAGGGACTTCTCCCTTGTTAAACTCCCACAGTACATTGGTTTTTTTTTAACCAAGTTATTTCCCCAGATGTTTCTCATTCTCTTCAAGGATGGGAGCTCCAGGAGAACCTTCCCGTGACCTTTAAAGCCCCCACAGGGAGCCCCGAGTTCCCGCCTGTCTCAGATCCTAGGCCAGTCAGCCCCAGTGATCTCATCTGGAAGGGAGACAGGAGAGCAGCCCCTCCCCTCGGGGGGCTCAGGGCGGTCTGGGTACCTCAGTAACAATGGTGGTCTGGACGGTGGTGAGGTTGTAGACCCAGCCCTCGGAACAAGCCTCCGTCTCATTGGTAGCGTTGGCTCGGGGCCGGAGGCACCTGTCCCCCAGGGCGGCCGCGCTTCTGCAGCGATGGTCAGGGGTGGAGGCCGTGAAGTTCTGGAGAAAACCGTGGGTGCCCACGAAGGCAAAAGGCACAAACAAGGTGGCCAGGTGGACCATCTGGAAGCGACCCCATCCCCCCACCTGCTCCAGCAGGCTCCCCAGCCCCTTGGTCTTCCTCCCGGTCCCCCCTTCCTCTCCCAGGGCCCCGCTCCTGCCCATGCTGCTCCAGCCCACAAGCCGAGCTCCTTGGAACTGACCACACTGTAACTTAGGGAGAGCAAGGTCCAGTTCATTCAACCGAGAGACACTGGGTTCCCGAAAGCCAGCTTGGGATGCTGAAAGGTCATAGGGCAAAGGTCACTGGGTATTGGTATTTGGAGGAAGCACAGGATATGGGGCATGGGGTGAAGGGTCAGAAACTGAAGATGGAGAGTCCGAATAAGGGGTGAAGAAGTCTGGGGGGAAGGGGAGAGGGCTTGGGAATGGGAGGATGGGGGGGTGTTTGGTTAAGGAGGGTGGGGGCAGTTAGATGAGGAGGGGCTGAGGGTGGGATGCTGGGAAGGGGGCCAGGACTTCAGGAAGGAGACCCAGGGCTCATCAACTAGTTTTTGTTTATTTTTGCAGTAAGTGTCCCTCCTTCTCCCCCTCTGTG
The DNA here is from genome assembly GCF_048593235.1 of Sminthopsis crassicaudata. Taxonomy (NCBI): domain Eukaryota; kingdom Metazoa; phylum Chordata; class Mammalia; order Dasyuromorphia; family Dasyuridae; genus Sminthopsis; species Sminthopsis crassicaudata. Next base: position 250,308,872 of record NC_133622.1, read on the forward strand.
GGCCCCAGGCTGAGTCCCCAACAATTCATTTCATCCAGGGAGGGGGCCGACTCTGGCGGGCGGGGTTAGTCATCCCTCTCCCCCGCCCCCCCTCAATTCCAAACTGGCCCTTTAATCCGGAGACTATGATGTCACCGAAGACTGTGCAGAAGGGAGGGGGACTGCAGGAGTCAGGCTGACTTCATTTCCCGGCAGCCTCCAGAGAACTACATCTCCCAGAGGCCCCTGGCGTGACTGTCTCGGGTTAACCCTTAGGCTGCTGCTTTCCCGGCCAGACATTCTGATGAGATTGACTAGCCCGGAATGCGAGGCTGTGGGTTCTAGGTGTAGGGGGCTCCCGAGCGTCCCCAAATTCAGTCAGCAGACATGGCTTGAGGAGAGCGCTGCGCCGCGTGCCGGGAGAAAGGAATAAGATGCCGGCTCGAAGGAGGACTCCCTCCAGAAGCTTCCCTCCAGTGGGAGCAATAGAACATGGCCAGGGCTAAGAACGCCCTAGAACCTAAGTGCCCCGAAGTCACGTGGGATAATAGGGGGTCCGCAGATGAGGAAACCGAGTCCCAGGGTGGGGGGAGAGCGCTCCCCCGGCAAGGCCTCTCCCTCAGAGGGCAGTGAGAGCCCCCGCCCGGGTTCCCCGGAGCCGCGGCTTTCCCGCAGAGCGCGGGCACCCACAAGGGGAGTCGGAGGGAGAGCTGGGGGGGGACATTCGGGACTCCTTTTCCCCCAGGGGGGGAAGGGCAAGTGAGCGGCCCGGGTCCGAGGCGGATTTTGAGGAGCTCCAGACTTCCCTTTTACAAACGGGCAAACTGAGTCCCCGGGAAGGGCAGGAAGCGCCTCGCCCGGGGGCAGGTGGGGAGGACTTCATTTCGGGCCCCTCCCCCGGAGCCGTGCTCCCTCTGCCCCGCGCCCCGTCCAGTCCGCGGCTGAGTGCTCCCGGCTCCCGGCCGCCGGCGCCTTTAAGCCGGGCAGGACTACATTTCCCGGGCCGCCAGGGCCGCGCTGACGCAGCCCCCTCCCCCTCCCCCGCGGGAGGCGCAGGGCGGGCGGGGGGAGGTGACTTGATGTCATTCTGAGCAGCTGGGGCGGCCGGTGCAGCAGGCGGAGCGCTCCGAGCCCCCAGCCCCCTCCCGCCGCCGCCAGCGCCCCCCAGAGCCGGGAGCGGGGCCCCCGCAGTCGCAGGGGCCACACGGGGAAGGGGGACAGCAGCCGCTCCGGCAGGGCGCCCCCCCTCCCTGCGGCTGCTCCCCGGGACCCCGGCGCTCGGAGCTCCCGCACGCACCCCGCACCCGGGCTCAGCCCCAGCCCTGGCCCGGCCCCGGGAGGGGGGGGTGGGGGATGCCCCAGCGCCCTCGGGGGACCCCGGCCTCGGGCTTCCCCAGCCGGGACGCACAGCCCGGGCCGGAGCGGGGCCGGTCCCGCGTCGTGCACCCCTGAGCGGGGGCTCTCGCCGAGGAGCCCAGCCGGCCTCGGGGGGCCCCCGGCACTCGGGCCCCTGGGAGGTGAGTGAGCGGCCGGCGTGGGGAGCCTGGGAGCGACCCTCCTCAGCCACTCGGACCTCGGTTAACCGTGTCTCTCCCGGTCTTTCCCTCCCTCCCTGCCCCGGCCCCCCTCCCCCTCCCCCCTCCGGCCCCCCTCCCTCCCTGCCTTCCCACTGCCTCTGTTTCGACTCTAGGCTCATTCTACCTCGACTTCCCCTCAATAAGAACTCTGTAACCAGCTTCTCCCGCCCCTCCCCCAGGGGCCTGCCCCCGAGGACCCCCCAGCTGCCCCCCGGGGACTGACTGGTTACTTGGAGGGCCCTGGGGGGGGCGAGGGGAGTGGTTCTTGTCTCGGAACCGCGGTACCAGGGCCGTTCCCTGGCCGGGATGGCTCAGCCCGGGGCTCCCTGTTAGCCGGGACGTTGGCAGAGTAGGCATCCAGGAGTGGGGGGTGACCCCTCCCCCCAACGCTGCGGCCCCCTTAGTCACCATGGACACCAAGCTGCCCCCAGCGAGCACCCCCACCAGCCCCTCCTCCCCGGGGCTGTCCCCAGTCCCCCCTCCGGACAAAGTAGACGGCTTCTCCCGGAGGTCCCTGCGGCGGGCCCGGCCCCGGCGCTCCCACAGCTCTTCCCAGTTCCGGTACCAGAGCAACCAGCAGGAGCTCACCCCCCTACCGCTGCTCAAGGGTGAGTGGGCCCCGGGGTTTGGCCGTCTGGCCCCCAGGGCTGTGCCCGGGCTGGGGGGGGCGGCCCTCGCTGTCTCTGCTGACGCATGTGCGGTTCTGCCCGTCAGGGTCGGAGCCGGGAGCTGCCCTGCCTCGGGGTCGCCCTGTGGGGCGTCCGGGCTTGGAGCCGAGGGCCTCGGTCCGGGGACGTCCCTGGAGGCCCAGGCCGCACCGGTTCTGCCGGGGCCGGGGGCACGGCGAGCCGGGTGTGCTCAGCCAGCATCCCTGGGGCACCGCCTCGCTCTCAGCTCGCCCTCCCAGGAGACCCGGGACTGTTTACCTGCTCCCGGCCCCGGTAGCAGCTTCTGGCCCGGATGGGCCGCGGGAGAGAGCTGAAAGCGGCCGCTGCCCCCGGAAAGCCCGAGGATCCCAGGGCCAGTTTTTACTTTTAAAAACTCGATACTTCCTGCTCGACTCCAGAGAAGGGAAACGAGAGGCAGAAGAAGGGCCTGGGGATGTTGGCAGGGCCCTAGGAGGGCAGGGGGCCGGGGCATCTGCGGGCCAGGGGCAGCCGTGGAGGGCCGGCCCGGGCAGGAGGGAGCAGGGCCAGGACTCCCCTCCGCTGGCCGGCCACGCTGGCCCGAGGCTCAGGCTGGCGCCGCTTCCCTCCCCAGATGTGCCAGCCTCCGAGCTCCACGACTTGCTGAGCCGGAAGCTGGCCCAGTGTGGGGTCCTCTTCGACTTCCTGGACTGTGTGGCCGACCTGAAGGGGAAAGAGGTGAAGCGGGCGGCCCTCAACGAGCTGGTGGAGTGTGTGGGAGGCACCCGGGGCGTCCTCATCGAGCCGGTGTACCCCGACATCATCCGCATGGTGAGCACGCCGCCGGCGGCGCCTGGGGGGCGGCCACTCGCCCTCCTGGGGCGGGACACGGGCCGGAGGTTTCCAGCTGGACGTTAGAGGCCGCCGAGTCCGGCCCAGGTGCCGCCAGCGCCCGATTTAAGGGCCAGGACTGGGCCGGGGTCACACGGCTTGGACGTACCTGAAGCCCGTTCAGGGCCCCAGGTTCCTGGGGCCCCCAGCCAGCCAGCTCTGGAAGGGGGCCTCCCTGAGCGCCTCCAACCCTCCCTCTTAGATCTCGGTGAATATCTTCCGGACGCTGCCACCCAGCGAGAATCCTGAGTTTGACCCTGAGGAGGATGAACCCAACCTGGAACCTTCCTGGCCACACCTGCAGGTACCCAGGCCTGGGGCTCGGAGGTCCGGACACTGCAGCCCAGGAGCAGGCCCGGGCCCTGGGCTTATGTCTCCCTCCGCCCCCCTCGCCCACTGGTAGTACCTGGGTACTGGGGCCTGGTACCCGGGGCTCTGGGCTTGGGGGCCTGGGCCCCTGGGCTTATGGCCCCCTTCTCCCCCCCCCCCCAGCTGGTGTACGAGTTTTTCCTGCGTTTCCTGGAGAGTCCGGACTTCCAGCCCTCAGTGGCCAAGAGATACGTGGATCAGAAGTTCGTGTTGATGGTGGGTGAGGCTGGAGCCCAGGGGCCTGGCGCTCTGAGGCCCCGGCTGGGGGGGGGCCCGGGAGCAGCCCCTGGGGATCTGGACGGAGGGACCCCCGGCCAAGGGAGGGAGGGAAGGAGCGGGCCCTGAGGCTGCCTGGGGCCTCCCCTCCGCCAGCCCTGGCCCTGACCTTGGGCCCCACAGCTCCTGGAGCTGTTTGACAGCGAGGACCCCAGGGAGCGCGAGTACCTCAAAACCATCCTGCACCGCGTCTACGGCAAGTTCTTGGGCCTTCGTGCTTACATCCGAAAGCAATGCAACCACATCTTCCTGCGGTGAGCGGGGAAGCCCTTGCGCCAGCCCCAGGAGGGGGGCGTGAGGGGGGAAAGGGGGTGTGAGTGTGCAGGGCTGGCCAAGTGTGTGAAGCATGCTGGGTGGAGGAGCGTGGCTGGGGGGCAGGCTCGGCCCTTCTCTTCCCCCGACCTCTTTCCCCTCTCTCCAGGTTCATCTACGAGCTAGAGCACTTCAATGGCGTGGCCGAGCTGCTGGAGATCCTTGGGAGGTAAGTGGGAGCCACAGCCCCCCAGTCAGACCAAGGAGGCGGCTCTCCTGCCAGGGAGCTGTCCAGCACTAGGAGCCTGAGCCACCAGGATGCTCCTTCCTTCTCCTCCTCCCTCCCATTCCTCGGGCCCCATTTCCTCCTCTTTGCTTCTCTCCTTTCCTCCGCTTTCCTCCCTCTTCATTCCTTCTTCCCATTTTTCCACTTTCCCTTCTCCCTCTTCTGCTCCCTTTCCCCTTCTCTTTTCCTTCTCTCTTTCCTCCTTCCTACTTCTTTCTCTCCGTCCTCTCCCCCATGTTCCCTTCCTCCCTCGTCCCTCTCCTCGCTTCCCTTTGCCCTCACGTCTCCTCCCTCCTCCACAGTATCATCAATGGCTTTGCTTTGCCCCTGAAGACTGAGCACAAGCAGTTCCTGGTTCGAGTGCTCATCCCCCTTCATTCAGTCAAATCTCTCTCCAACTTCCATGCCCAGGTGAGCCCTCTTTCCCTCCCCTCCCCCCAGGCCCCAGGCCCGTCCCCTGGCTAGAACCAAAGGACTCTGGGCCTGAAGGGGACCCCAAGGCCCCCGCAGCCAAGCCCTTCTCCTCCCAAGTGACCTTCGGAGGGCAATGGCCCCACCCACCCCAGGCTAACTAGGAGGCGGATTTGAAAGTTTTCGGGGGGCTCCCAGGGCAGTGGAAAGGGGCTGACTGAGGGGTTAATACTGGCCTTGCCGCCATTTCCCGGCCAGGACGTTGGGCCGGTCTGGGTCTCAGTTTCCTCATCTGGGCAATGGGGGCAGGGGGACTGCTGATTGGCTTCCCTCATTCTCATGGGTCCGTCTCCCCACCTCTGCAGCTGGCATATTGCGTAGTGCAGTTCCTGGAAAAGGACGCGACCCTGACCGAGCACGTGAGTGACCAGGGCGCCGGGTGTTGCGTCTTCTCGGGGGGGGGGGGACGGGGGGCCTTTGGTCCCCAACTCTGACTCCCCTCTGCCCTGCAGGTGATCCGGGGACTGCTCAAATACTGGCCCAAAACCTGCACCCAGAAGGAGGTAGCGGGAGCTGCTGAGGGGTGGGGGAGGCCGGGAGGGCATCTCCAGGGAGGGGGTGACTGATGCCCTCCCCCGTCTGCAGGTGATGTTCCTGGGAGAGATGGAGGAGATTCTGGACGTCATTGAGCCCTCCCAGTTTGTCAAGATCCAAGAACCCCTCTTCAAACAGATTGCTCGCTGTGTCTCCAGCCCCCACTTCCAGGTACGGGGTGGGAGAGACGGGGAGGGGAGCAGGCAGGCCCGGCCTCCCAGAGTCAGCACCTCGGACAGCACCTCCTTCACATGTGGGGGGGTCGCAGGAGAGGTTCCCAGGTCCAGCTTCTTTGTTTACAGATGGGGAAACTGAGGTCCAGAAAGGAGGGGTTTAAGAGTTCTGTGTCCTTAGTCCAGGGAATAGATCCCTTCCTTGCCATTCACCATGGGGTGACGTTGCACAACATCGGTGACATCTCTGTGCCTCAGTTTCCCCATAAAGGGTGGGAGTTGGCCCTTGAGAGTTTCTAATCCCGTCACTTGGGCCCCCCGAGACCAGAGGGAAATCTGGGAGGGCCCCGCTCACCGGGCTGCCCGTTCCGCAGGTTGCAGAGCGGGCTCTGTATTTCTGGAACAATGAATACATCCTGAGCCTCATTGAGGACAATTGCCACACCGTGCTGCCTGCTGTGTACGGGACCCTCTATCGCGTCTCCAAGGAGCATTGGAACCCGTGAGTGCCCGCTGGGATGGTCTGGGCCACCGCCCCCCTGCCTAGGCCCAGCGTCCTGGGCCAGCCCTGGCCGAGTGCCCGCTGTGTGCCCGGACTGGGCCTGAGCCCGGGCACCAAGAAAGGCAAAGCAGCCCCCCCCCCCCCGGCAGACAAGCCTCAGATACCAGGAGGAGTAGAGAGAAGCCTTGGCAAGGGAGCCTGCAGGGAATCAGGGGTGACCTTGGGGGGCTGGGGGGGCTGGGGTTGGGGCAGAGGACGCTCCATTGGAAAAAGTGCCCTGTTGTGTGCGGGGAGCAGCAGGAGGCTGGAGCCCCGGGGCTCGGGAACTACAGGTGGGGGAGGCCAGGCCTGAAGGGCCATTTGAGTCTGGGGGTCACGGGGACCCCGGGGGTTGTTGAAGGGGGAAGGCGGTGGTGTCTGGGATGTGATCAGAGCTGCCTCTTAGGAGCCGCCATGTGATAGCTGAGTGAAGGGGGGGGCAGGGATGTTCTGTGTCCTCAGGCCTTCCCAGCCCTGACCCTGTTCTAGGTCCCTTCCAGCTCTGACATCCCCTGTTCTAGGTTCTAGGACACCCCCTGTCTCAAGCCCTCAGCCCCCCAATTTTGTTTTTTGTTCTGAAGCCCTTCTCGGCCCTCCGGCCCATCTCAGAACTCTAGAGCTCAGCAGCCAAGGCCGGCCCTCACTCCCTCTGAGGGGGAAGCGCGGCCCCTGCTTGCAGACCCCAGGGATGGGAGGTCACCCCTTCCGGGTCGGCTGGGTTGTCGGGAAGCCGTCCCTGCCACCGGCCAAAGGGGGCTCTTTCTCCCCCTCCTCACGGCCCTAGTCCAGCCCTCGGGCCTAAACCCACCGAGCTGCTCCCTTTCCCGGGATTCCCTCCGGCTCCCCAGGAGGCTGCCCGCGCCCCGTGGCTTTGGCCAGCCCTCCTTCCCAGCTGCCCTCCACTGGACCTTCTGCAGCTTTTCACTGCCCTTCCTAGAACCCAGGGCTGCGGTGGGGGCCCCCAGGGCAGGGCCCACCTGAGGGCTCGGCTCCAGGGGGCGGGAGTCGGGATTTTCTCCTGGGGAAGACTTGGGGGAGCACCGGGGCGGAGGGACTGGCTTGAAGTCCCCTGCAAGAGGGATGCCTGAGAGGCAGAACTGGGAGAGCGTGAGAGCCATTAGTGGTGGGCGTGGGAGGGCTTCTGTGGCACCGAGGGGGGCCTTCAGGCAAGGACTTGCCCCGATCCTGGATGCTGGGGGGGCGCAGCTGCTCCTGGGGTCCCAGGCCGGGCCGCTCCCCATAGCTCCAGCACCCCCTCTGTCCTTCTCCCACCCCCAGGACCATCGTGTCTCTGATCTACAACGTGCTTAAAACCTTCATGGAGATGAACGGGAAGCTGTTTGATGAGCTCACAGCTTCCTACAAACTGGAGAAGCAGCAGTGAGTGGGGGGGACGCCTCAGTGGGCACGGGTCGGGCACAGGGGCAGGACGTGGGCCTGGGGGTGGGGCCTGGGGCACCGGGCGGGCAAGCCCGCCCTCACTAACTTCCCCTTTCCCCCCTCGCCCGCTGCCCAGGGAGCAGCAGAAAGCCCGGGAGCGGCAGGAGCTGTGGAAGGGCCTGGAGGAGCTGCGGCTGCGGAGGCTGCAGGGGGCGGACGAGCCTCCGCTGCATCGGCTGGGGGCCAGGCCGGCCCCGGGAGGGGAGCAGAGCTAGAGGCCCCCCCCACTCACCCCAGCCCCACTGCTCCCTAACCCCAGCCCGCCCTCGGGGGCCAAGCCAGACTGCAAGGCAGGACCCCCACCCGACCGCCGGACCGGGGATCCCAAACGGACGTGACGGGCCAACGGCCTGGGAGCTGTCAGCACAGGGTGGGCGCCCCCCGGGCCGGGCTCCGGCAGCTTCAGGAGCCCCGTTCTCCCCTCCTACCTCCCCCACACCCCTGGAACCCCCGCCAGGACCCTGGGAGCACCTCGTGCCAGCGCGGGGGCCTCCCTCTCTCCCTGCCCGACCCATGGACTCCAGGCTATATTTATTGCTCTTCCCCCGGCCTCAGTCTGGGGCACCCCCTCCCCCTGCAAAACTTCTTCCCCTTTTTATTTATTGGGCAGGGAGTAGATGGGGAGGGGTCAGGGGAGAGGGAGCCCCCAAGGTCCTGGGGAAGGGGGGGTTCCTACATGAATCATGATCTGCTCCCTCTTCCCACTCTTGGGGGTGGATTGAATAAAGAGAAAAACTCCAAAGCTGCTCAGTTTATTTTGGGGGGCCCCCATTTCATGGCACAAAGCTTGAGGCCGAGGCAGACCAGAGGTGGCGGGGGGGGTGAGAAAGCAGTCACAGAGCCGGGGGGCAGAGAACGTGGGAGCCAGGGGGCTTAGAACAGGGAGTCAGAGTTGGGGGGCTTTAGGAGGAGGTATCCGAGCTGGGGGGCCTCCTCGGGCCCAGGACCCTCAGTAGCGGGACAGGCGGCACATGTCGCACTGGCAGGCCCGGGCCGTGAAGATTTCCAGCTGCTCCCGCCGGCTCCCGGGGCACTGTAGCTCCACCTTCACCTGCCAGGGGAGAGCCGGGTTCCTCCTGGCACCTCTGCGGGCGCCCCCGAGGCCGCCCCTCCCTGCCCCGGCCCTGACCTTCTGCAGGCGGCTGATGGTGCAGCACTGGGACACGGAGGTGATGTTGTGCTGGAAGCCGCTGGCCGCCAGCACCGAGTGGCGGGAGGGGAAGGCGCTGGACTCGCAGTAGCCCACGCAGGCCTGAGCCACGTGGGAGCCCCGGCAGGGGCCCTGGCGGTCGCTCCGCACGGTCACGTTGATGGCTGCAAGGCCGCGAGGGGACCCGTGGAGAGCGCCCCTGCCCCGGGCCGAGCCCCTCTCCTCCGGCACGACCCCCCCCTGAGACTCCCCAGTCCCGAGGCTGCCCCCCCCAACCCAGCCTCCTGAGCCTCCTATCCCCAGGGGCTTCTCCCCCATCACCTGCCACCCTCCCGAGTACTCACGGTGCAGGTAGCAGCCCGGGACTCCGGCCTCCTGGCCCCGGGCCCCAGCGGCCACCAGGAGCAGCAGGGGGAAGAGCAAGGTCTTGGGGAGGGCCATGTTGGGGGGTTCTAAAACAGCCTGAGTGGGGGGGTGTTGGGCATCTCTCTCTGGAGCCACAGGCTGGCCATCCCCCAGCCCCCCTCGCCCACACTCGGTGCCCCCAGTTCCCAGCCCTGCTCTGTCCCTCCAGGCCTTCTCACCACTTTGGGGTCACCGACGCCAGCTGCGGGGGCCAAGGCCCGGCTCCTTCCTCCCGTGGGTCTGTGGCCCGGGCTCCCATCTCCAGCTTTTATCCCTCCCTGGCTTTGGGGCCACACCCTCCAGCCGGGATCGGCTTTCACCGCCCCCACCCCTTTCCCCCTGAAAGCCTCCGGAGAACTCCCCCGGAAGAGGGGCCCTTGTCTCCCTTCCCCTGGGGCCCACCCCAGCTGGGAGGAAGCCCTGGGGTCCGTCTGTGGGGCAGTGGGGTTCCTAGCCCCCTCCTCAATAAGCTCAGAGTGGGAAGTGGAGGTACAGGGCACTCTGGGGAGTTTTGCGGCCCCAGGGAAGGAGGGACCCCACCCTGAGCCCCCCTGGGGAGCTGGGGGGGGAAGGCAGCGAGCCAGGCTAAGAGTTCTGAGTCAAAGGGGAAGGCAGTGGGACCCCAGATCTAGAGCCCAAAGGGCCTCAGAGGCCATCTAGGCCGGCCCTTGTTCTATAGAGGGGGAAACAGAGGCACAGGGAAGGGGCTGTGCCCCGGGAGGGCTCCTCTGCGTCTGAATCGGGTGTTCTCCTCCCGGAGCCTCCGCCACGGCTGGCCCTCGCCAGGGACGTACACGATCCAAGGAGGCCGTTCCTGCCAGCCCTGAGCCAGTCTCTCCCCCGTCCCAGAAACGTCCCTGCTCATCCCGTTTTGAGGTACCGGGATGGGGGAAGCAGGGTGAGCGCAGGACCCTGAAGTTTCCTTGGGGGGAGCACCAGCCTGGCCCAGAAAATGCCTGCAGTTCAGCCTTGGCTATAGGGCGCTCAGGGCTTTCTCTTGGCCAGGGCCCTCCGAGCACCACCCACCGAGCAGCACAGCCAAGTCAGACAAGCTGGAACAGAGACCCAAGGACAAATAGCCTTCTGGCCCCAAGGGGCAAGCGTTCATCTCCCCATTTTACAGGGTGAGTAACTGAGGGGAAACCGCATCCCTGAGGGATTCCCATGATGGAATCAGGACTCACACCCAGGCCCTCTACCTACAGAGGGGTAAACTGAGGCCCAAATGGATGCAGGTAGCTAAGGGGCTGGTCTGGGGGGCAGGGGGAAGGCAGTGGTCAGGAGGCTCTGAGGCAGCTTGTGGGGACAGTCCTGCAGAGTCCCCCAAACTGAGCTGCAGCCAGGAGGTTCCCCAAAGGAAGGCCAGGGCTCCCAGGAGGCAGGAAGGCCAGAGTCTTGGAGACCAGGCCTCAGTGTGCCTCTGGGGACTGAGGGTCTGTGACTGGGGACCAGTCAACAGTTCCAAGGGCCCCGGCCTAAGGCTCTCTGCCACATATGGACTCTGCGGGCATCAGGGGAAGGTTCCCCCCTTCCCGGGTCTTCCTCACTCACTCAGAGGAAAGTGCAGAAAATGCGGAAATTAAAGGGATGGGCTCAGGGCAGAGCAGGACTCGGGCGCTGCCCCGAATTACGCCAGTGGGCAGGAGCTGGGGCCTGTCCCCGGCACACTCAAGGAGGAAGGAGCCCTCCCCCTCCCTCCCTCCCTCCTCTCCACCGAGTCCAATCGATAATTCTTCATAAATAATTTGTCGCCAGGACCCTAAGTGCTGGAGGCGAGAGTCCCAAACCGCTTCTCGGGCCAGTAACAAGCTCCTCAAGGACCACCAGAAAGGAACAGCGCTTCATTTATTCATCAGCCGCTGACTCCAAACAAACACGGGCTGCCAAGGTCAAGCACGGAGCCAGAGCCCCGGCCATCCCTGGCGAGTCCCGGGCCCCCTTGGCAAGTCCAGGGCTCTCCTGGAGAGTCCTGGACCCTCCTGGAAAGTCCTGGGCCTCCCTGGAGAGTCCTGGGCCCTCCTAGTGAGTCCTGGACCCTCCTGGAAAGTCCTGGGCTCTCCTGGAGAGTCCTGGGCCTCCCTGGAGAGTCCTGGGCCCTGCTGGAGAGTCCTGGGCCTCCTTGGAGAGTCCTGGGCCTCCTTGGAGAGTCCTGGGCCCTCTGGCCAGCAGAGCCAGAGGGGACAGGGCTGAGGCAGCTGGGCTGACAGGCTCACTGGCTGGCTCTCCTGCTGAACAGCCTGAAAGGGAAGAGGGAGCTGGAGGGAAAAAAGAGAAATGCCAGATCTTAGCACTTGGGGCTGAGAAGGCCCTCTGAGCTCAGTTCCCTCCATGCTACAACGGAGGAAACAGGACCTAAAGAGGAAAAAGGGAATTGCCAATATCATACAGCTTTTTCCTTTCCTTTTTTTTTTTTTTTTTTTTTTTTTTTTTTTTTGCTGAGGCATTTAGGGTAGTGACTTGCCCAGGGTCACACAGCTGGGAAGTGTTAAGTGTCTGAGGTCAAATTTGAACTGGGGTACTCCTGACTTCAGGGCAGTGCTCTATCCACTGCACCACCCAGCTGCCCCCAGACGTCCCATTTCTATTACCTTTTTTACCTAGTATAGAAGGCTCTTGATTTGGGGGGGGGGTGGATACCCTTTTCTTACGATTCTTGTTTTAGTGGGAGGGGATTATTTGATTAGTCTCAAATTAAAACAAGAGAGAAGCCCTTTCTCACCTTAGAAAGCCCAGAAATCCAGCATGTTTTTGCTTGGGGGGCCCTTCAGAAGGCGGGCTGCTTGGCTTTGGAGGGGGTCTCTGTTGGTCTCTCAAACTAGACCCAGATCCTGCCGGGGCACCTGGAGCAAAGACATGCAAAGAGCGGCCATTAGTTCTACGGGATACCGTGCTGGGCCACGAGAAAGCAGAGGACCCCGTTGGGGCCCAGGGCATCCAGATGTCCTTTCCAAGCCACTCAGAACACCAAGCTGCCCAAAGACACACATGGAGCCATTTTGTTTGATCAAAGCCATACTGCTGGACAAGGGCTTCTCCACAAAACCTCAACTCCAAGCTGAGTCTCAATCTGTGATGGAAGGTCCTCGGGGGGCTTTGAAAGTGACTCATGCCCCCGCAATGGACAGGAAGTAAAAAATCAATTCTAACCAGAGAGGGAAATAGAACAGTCCATCCTGCAGGAAGCAGCAGCATCAATTCACTGTAGAAAGGTAGGCTAGATTCCCTTAGGATATGTAGGCTGGTGCTCGTGAGGGTCCCCCCCATATACAATTAATAAATACATTTTTGTGTATTTTTTAACCATCAGAATCATCTCCCATCGTACCACTTCCTAATCAATCCTCTCTCACAGCAGAATTTGGGCAAAACCAACAACCATGTCTGTCAAAACATAGCAATCTGTACCCACAATCCCCTGCCTCTATCCAACTGAGAGAAGTGTTTCCATTTTTTTCTGGGACAAGATTAGTCATTACTACTCATCTGAGCTGGGTGATGTTGCTCTGGGTGCTTTTTTCATTGACATTACCTTGCCTTTATTCTCTTTGCCACACATCAGTCCAAACACATTTTCTCAGTGATTCTCTGAACTCCTCCATTCCTCATTTCTTGGGGGAGGGGAGCAATAATCCTCCATGACATTTGTGCCCTAATTTGTGTAGTCATCCTGTCATTGAGAGGTACCCCTCTTCATTCCTAGCCTTTTTTTTTTTTTTTTATCTTGGGCAGATGTTTTATTTGTTTGTTTTTATTTTATTTTTAATTTTTTATGGATATTTATTTCCTTATTTTTTATTATACTAATCAGGGGTCCTCAAACTACGGCCCGTGGGCCAGATGCGGCCCGCTGAGGACGTTTATGCAGCTGGCTGGGTTATGGCAAAAGCAGACCGGAAGTTCGACCTAAACTCACCTTAGCAAAGCACACGTCAGGCACTGGGCTGAGGCAGTGGAGATAAGAGTGTGGGGCGCTCCAACAGTCTGAGGGACAGTGAACTGGCCCCCTATTTAAAAGTTTGAGGACCACTGCTCCTAGCTTTTTAAAACCCACCACAGAAAGTGCTGCTGTCAACATTTTGTTGGAAGTGCCCGATGTTGTGATGAATATGAACGAGTTTGTGAATTTTCTTGCATAATTCTAAAGTATGCTCCAGAATGCTTGGAGTAACCAGAGCTTCACTTTGCTATTAGTCTATTAGGGTGACTGTTTCGCCGTTGCCCCTCCAATATTAACTTGTTTCCATTTAAGAGCACTGATGTTAAAGTCAAATGGCACCCCTGGCACTTAGTACCAGGATGACATTGCTCAGGTTGGTTAACATTTGTCGGCCTTAAGTTTGCAAAGTTGCCCATAGTAGATAAACTGAAGTTCTTTCCAGCTCTAGACTTAGGGCTCTATCACCCTCTGTTGAAAGGAACCAAATTCTCGCTAATTTGGGGGACAGTTTCAGCATACATCCCGCTCACCCTGAACAATCTTTCATTCGGTTGTTGATGGCTTACATTTCTTCTTTTGAGAACTGTGTGTTCTGCTCTTTGACCTAGGTGTTCTCAATGAAAGAAAAGGATTTCTTGGGGCTTACCATGGTCCTTGAGGAAAGAAATGTCGGAGTCCTCAGTCTCCCCCTCTTCTGAGGCAGATTCTCCAGTCCAGTTCTGATCAAAAGAGAAATGAGGAACATCTTTCACCTGTCCTCCTGGGAGGCTGCTGGTGGAAAATGAAGCCGTTTGGGCTCTGATGGACCAAGGAGCTGACCTCTGGCCAGCTCTGGGGCTGGGCTTCTCATGGCTAACTTGGCCCTAATTTTGCTGTCTATAGAGAAAGTTAACTTTTGGGTCTCTTTCCATTTGAGCTACTCATGACCGACCCACCCCAAACCTGATACCTTGAGGTTTAAGTGCCGAGAACAAACAAAGCTAGGATTACCGGGGCTGACCTGAGCTGAGCTGCCCAGGGCTGGGTGAGCCCCGTCCTGAGAGCTCAGGGCAGTCCCGGGCCAGCCTTCTTCTCTCTGCTTGGGAGATCTAATTCCACAAACACTGGCCCAGCGCTCGTCCCATGCCAGACCCGGGGCTAGTGAGAGGACGACTGTTTGGAGAAATGGCATCTCCTTACAGCCACAGAACTTCCCCAAGCGTAAGAAGCCTGCTTTGTATATTTTCTTTGGTTTTCATCTCCGGATCCAGCCCAGAAACAGACTCAGCATCTGGTAGTTCTGGGGGTGCCGGCAGGGGAACGAGGTCTGCCAGGGGTCAGGGGATCGTCATCTGCCCGCCGGGGCCTGGGGTTTGGGGAGAGGGTGAGGCCGTCAGGCCCCAGCCTGTCTGGGAAGGGGGATACTTGGGGTGGGGCACCGCTCAGATTCAACTGGGAAGAATTAAGGGAGGAGATTGATGCTCTAGGGGGATATAACAGGGGCACCCTGCCACCCACCCCATCGATTCACAAGCACCTCTACCCATTCACTGTGGGCACCCAGAGCCTCTGCTCTGCTAGGGGTGGAAATAGCCTTCACTGCTCCTCCCAGGCCAAGCCAGAGAAAGCTAATCCTTTTTCTCTAGAACACTGCCCTTTAAATATTTAAAGACCCTTATCATGTCCCTTAATGAGCCCATCAATAAGCATTTATTAAACTCCTACTGTGCTCCAGGCCCTGTGAGCTCTGGGGATGAAAAAGCAAAAGAGTTTGCTTCTTTCTGGAGATCTCTGCCTCCCCAAGTCTTCTCTTCCTTGCGCTACTGTTCCTTTTGCCCCATCCTGGCCAGCCTCCCCCACTGGTTCTCCAGATTATCTGTCCACATCCTTCCTAGAACGTGGTGCTCAGAGCTGGACCCCCTACTCCAAGGGTGATCTCACCAGGAGAGTCTACAAGGGGAGTCTCCCTCCTCCCATGGGGACACTATATTCTGGTCTTGGCATACAGGGGACAGGTGGGATAGCTGTTGACCCCCATTGTGGTCCCCTAAAAGCTTGTGGTCCCCTAAAAGCCCCAGATCTTTGTCGTACTTCCCGGTGAACATGTGCAAGCAGGGTGCTTTCCTGTTTGAGTCGTAATGGCTGCTGCAGAGGGCCCTTCTAACTCCGGGATGCTCTGAACAAGGGCCTCAAAGTCTGACCCAGGCAGAGCCCCCCAAGACCCTCAGGACCCAGCAAGTCACAGCTCTGGCAGGCAGATGGACAAACTGAGGCCTGGACTAGCTGAAGCAACAACTCCAGGCTGCCTGCCAGTTTTCCTTTCAGCTGCTGGTGATGGAGACGTGCAGAAAGCTCTGGCCTTCCCAACTAGGGTCTTGCCGCACCCCAGGGAGAGGCAGGGAAGCTTGGCTGCCAATTCAATCTTTCCAGCCCAGGGGACCGGCACAGAGAGTCCCTGTGAGCGCCCTGCTTCAGGCTGATCTGCCCCCCCCCCCGCCCGGGATGGGCTCCAGCCCCCCCCCCCCCCCCAAGGGCTGGGCGCGGGCTTTTCCTGAGCCAAGTACTGGGCTGAAGGGGTGGATGGGACCAGTAAGAAGCCTTGGCACCGGGCTAGAAGGGGGCACGAGAGAAGGGGAGAGGCGCACAAAGCGGGGGGGGGGGGGGGGCGCGAACACTCCCAGGTCGCATTCTCGAGCCGTGGTACAAGGCGCCTTTGTTCGGGGGAAGTTCGCCTTTCTCCTCCCTGCCAGGACTGGGGCTGACGACTTTATCTTCCTCAATCAGGAAAACTGCACTGGGCGACTTCCTTGGGGCACTCAGACCTCCGAGAGTGAGGGGGTGAGGGGCTTCTTCTCAGCTAAACTGCCCGCTCTTGGAGGGCAGGTACTCATGGCCCCCAGGACTGATCCCCGCTCCCCACTCTGCCTTGACTGGGAACGTCTGATTGTCCAAGAGTACTCTGGGAAGGGCTGGAAGGGGCTCCCAGGGAGAGAGCAGGCGTGGCGTTTGCTTGAGGAGGGGGCCTCAGGGGAGCGGTCAGACTTCTATGACCCTCCTCAATCACCAGGTGACTGATCTTACAGGTTTGTAGGGGGGCAAGCCCTTTCCCTGAGGAAAGGAACCTCAGAGATCAGAGAAACCCTAGTCCTTACAGAGAGGGAAACTGAGGCCGGGACCACATTTCCTTTTTGTCTTTGTAATCCCGGGACCTAGCACTAGTAGATCTTTAATAAATGCATGTGGCGTTTAGCCGAATTGAAGGGACACCGGTGGTGAGAGGCCAAGTCAGAATCTGAACCCACATCCTCTGCCCCCAGCCCCTTCGCCTCCCACCCCAGGCCAGCCAGCATGGTCATCCACACCTTTCCCTCTCTGACTCCCTGGCCCCTTTGGGATGTCTATCTCGGGAGCCTCCAGAGGTGTCTCTGGGTCAGGAAGGAGAAAGGAACAGGGCGAGATGGCGGCTGGGGGGAGGCAGCAGGCCGGGCTCTGCTCTTCCCCCTCCCCCCGGGGCACCATCTATAATGCAGAGCAGAGTGGCGCCCGCTCGGGCCCAGAAACAGAGGAGCGGGCCAGGGCCCACGGGAGACCCGGACGCCCTGCTTTGGAGCTCACCCTGCTGGGAGGCGCCGGAGGCTTCTTCTTCCTGGAAGTTTCCGTCCCAGGCCTGAAAAAGAAGCAATCAACGGGGTCCCTGAGGCCCAGGAGAGCCCCCTCTGCCCGCCCACCCCGAGCTCCATGAATATTTCAGCAGGAAGGCTATTTTTATGCAGAGCAGACAGAGCAGCCAAGCTCCCTGGGCATTGCCAATAGTGCAAAGGTCCTGCCTCAGCACCCAGGGCCCTTCTAGGTACTACTTCAATGCCCAGGGCCCTTCTAGGTCCTGCCCCAGCACCTGGGGTCCTTCCACGTCCTATCTCAATGCCCAGGACCCTTCTAGGGCCTGGAGACAAGCAGACACACTGGAGATTGGTTTCCTTTCTCTTCCTAGCCCAGACTCTACCCAGCTGCCAAGGTTACATTCCTGTAGCTGAGAGCTCCCCTCCTAAAACCTTCACTGGCTCCCTATTGCCCCAGGATCAAATGCAATCTCATTAATCTAGTGTTTAAGACTTTCCACAATGGGGGCCTTCTAGTCCCAGTGCACATTACTCCTTTTATGTACTCCCAATTCTAGTCCAAAGGGAGTGCAAACAGTTGGCATTTCCTGCTTCCCAGTCTTTGTCCAGGTGGTTCTGCATGCCAGGCGTGCCTTCCTTCACCACTGTCCCTTGGGCTCAGCTGCTTCCTGCTCCCTGAGACTTTTCCTCAGCTCTCTAGTTATTGGTATTTTAAGCATGACAGAGCACAGAAAGCCGGACCTGCCTCCAACATCCACCGGATACACAGGCCTGGGCAACTCTAAGCAACTCGCAGGGACAGAGAAGAAAGGAAGGAAATGGGTATTTCTTAAGTGCCTGTTAGGTGCCAGTGCTTTTCAAATACTATCTCATTTGGCCCTCATCACCACTCTGGGAGTGTTATTGTGCTCATTTTACAGATGAGGAAACTGAGGCAAGGATTGACTTGTCCGTGGTCACATAGCTAGTAATTGTCATAGGCTGCATTTGAACTCAGTCTTCTCAACTCCACACCTGGCACTGTGGGCACTTGGCTGCCATCTAGGTGCCCAAGGTCACAGATGGTCAAGATCAGTGGTCCTCAAACTTTGTAAATAGGGGCCAGTTCCCTGTCCCTCAGACTGTGGGAGGCCGGACTATAGTGAAAACAAAAGCTCACACTCTGTCTCCGCCCCTCAGCCCATTTGCCAGAACCCGGCAGGCCGCATAAACATCCTCAGTGGGCGCATCTGGCCCAGGGGCCGTAGTTTGAGAAGCCCTGGTTGAGATCCTGACTCTGGCTCCCAATGCTAGTGGTCTTTTGCTGCTATGAGCTATCCCCAGATTTATCTGGTAAGTGTCCCT